>NC_134483.1:258658414-258900914 GCF_040206685.1 Ascaphus truei
AACGGTTGGTCATGGACCAGTTCTTGAGGAAACTTCCCTCTGCCTTACGCCATTGGGTCAGTCGGAGTGACCCCCACAATGCGGATGAGCTTGTGGCCCTCGTAGAAAGGTACAATGCAGCAGGAGAGCACCCGCAACCCACAGTCGTGGAGCAACCCCACTACCCGAGGTTCCAGGACTCTTCCAGAGACGGTAAAAGGGTACCGGGGTTAAGGGGAGCTGAAGAGCGGCGACCACCTTCACGCAGCACCAGCAACAGTGGTTCGCACACTAAGGGCAATAGCCAACATGGGGAGCCGGGAAAAGGCTCTAAGTGGGACACAGACTATGTACCTAAATGTGTAAATTGTCATGAGAGGGGCCACACAGCAAAAATCTGCCCACTAAATGAGGAGCCCATGCAATGCAACAGCGTGGAACCTTATTCGCTGTTGTCCCAATGTATGGGCCCTAGCCCAGAGGACCCCTTGAATAACCATCTGTGGGCATTTGTAAAGGTTAATGGTAAGAGGGTTCGGGCACTTCTTGACTCTGGGAGTATGGTCACACTAGTGTCCGAATACCTATTGCCCATTAAGAAGAAACAGGTAAACAGTTCACAAAGAGTGGCAATTTGTTGTATACATGGGGATAATCATGAATATTCCACTGTTGATGTTTTTTTTGAAACAGAGTTTGGTTCTTTAGATTTCAAGGTGGGTGTTGTACCCAAACTGGCACATGATGTGTTAATAGGGACCGACTTTCCCCATTTTCTAAAAATGTGGTCCCCAGCTCAGAATAGCGCCCAGAGTTCAATAGCAGACCATAACGAAGTGTTAGAAGAAACAAATCCTTTCCCTTTATCAGAAATGGAGGTTGACGAGGGCCCAAATAAGAAAGGGGAAAAGGAGGAGTGCTGTGAAATTCCCTTCCCCATCACTACTTTGGTAGGGAATACCCCAAATCAAGATGTTGATCAGGCACTTACCACCCCAGTACAGGATAAGACCCTCGCTGACCTAGAGGTCAGTCCTGGGAGTTTTAAGAAGGCCCAGTGGGAGAACCCCACATTAGCGGTAGCAAGGGGAAATATACGGGACCAGAATAGTACTCATGGCCAACCAGATAGGTCACTTGCTTACCCCTACTTCGAGGTAGAGAACGACCTAGTATATCGGGTGGATAAAAGAAAATCAGTTACAACTAAACAATTGTTGGTACCACGGACATTCCGTAACGTAGTATTACACCTCGCACATAGTCATCCATTGGGGGGACACCTAGGGGTGGAAAAGACAAAAGAAAAGGTTCTCCGAAGCTTTTATTGGCCTGGGGTTCTGGCAGAAATTACAAACTATTGTTCCTCATGCCCAGAATGTCAGATCACCGCCCCGTTCAAAGCATACCGCAGCCCATTGGTACCCCTTTCCATAATAGAGGTACCATTTGACCGGATTGCTATGGATCTAGTAGGACCCCTAATAAAGTCTGCTAGGGGACATCAGCATATATTGGTAATATTAGATTATGCTACCCGATATCCGGAGGCAGTTCCCCTACGTAGCACCTCTGCTAAAAACATAGCAAAAGAGTTAGTACTTCTGTTTTCCCGGGTCGGAATTCCTAAAGAGATCTTATCTGACCAGGGAACACCATTTATGTCCCAAGTAACAAAAGAGCTATGTAAACTCCTAAAAATCAAGCATCTCAGAACCTCAGTCTATCATCCACAAACAGATGGTTTAGTGGAAAGGTTCAATAAAACCTTAAAGAGCATGTTACGCCGGGCGGTCGATAAGGATGGGAAAAACTGGGACTGTTTGTTACCATACCTGTTATTTGCCATTAGGGAAGTTCCCCAGTCATCCACAGGCTTCTCCCCGTTTGAACTATTGTATGGCCGACATCCAAGAGGCTTACTGGATATAGCCAAAGAAACTTGGGAACACGAGGTTACCCCTTACAGAAGTGTAATAGAGCATGTTGCCCAAATGCAGGACCGCATTGCTGCAGTCCTACCCATAGTGAGGGAACACATGGAGAAAGCTCAAGAAGCACAAAGGAATACGTATAATAAGGGTGCTAGGGTCAGAATTTTTTTTCCAGGTGATAGGGTACTAGTTCTGGTTCCCACCGTGGAGAGTAAATTCCTTGCTAAATGGCATGGGCCATATGAGGTTTTGGAAAGAGTGGGAGAAGTAAATTATAGGGTAAGGCAGCCAGGTAGGAGGAAACCTGAGCAAATTTACCATATAAACCTACTCAAGCCCTGGAAAGATAGAGAGGTCTTGTTAACCCTAGTACCCCCAGGTCCGTCAGAGAATCAAGAAACTGACCCAGAGGTTAGCATAGCTGAAACACTGTCCGTGCATCAGAAACGAGAGGTCCAGAGTTTAGTGAGAAGGAACAAAGAAATCTTCTCTACACAGCCAGGTAAAACTAACGTAATTAAACATGACATAGTCTCTGAACCGGGGGTCCGAGTTAACCTTAAACCGTACCGAATCCCAGAGGCCAAGAGAGAGGCTATAAGTTTAGAGGTTAAAAAAATGCTAAAACTAGGCGTAATTGAGGAATCCCAAAGTGGGTGGAACAGCCCTATAGTTTTAGTCCCAAAGCCAGACGGTACAACAAGGTTTTGTAATGACTACCGGAAACTAAACGCGGTGTCAAAATTTGATACTTATCCTATGCCCAGGGTGGATGAACTTGTAGAGAGACTGGGCAAAGCCCGATATCTCACAACCCTAGACCTAACAAAAGGGTACTGGCAGGTTCCCCTCACAGAAAGGGCAAAAGAAAAAACAGCCTTCTCAACCCCAGACGGCCTCTTTCAATATAAGGTGCTGCCTTTTGGCTTACATGGAGCTCCCGCCACATTCCAAAGAATGATGGATAAAATTTTAAAACCACACGTTCGGTACGCTGCCGCCTACCTGGATGATGTGGTAATCCATAGTGAAGATTGGCAGTCCCACCTTCCAAAGGTCCAAGCTGTGCTCGACGCAGTTCGGTCTGCTGGACTAACTGCTAACCCCGCTAAATGCACTATTGGTCTGGAGGAGGCCAAGTATCTGGGGTATTCTATTGGTAGAGGGTTACTCAAACCACAAACACTCAAAGTAGAGGCGATACAAAATTGGCCAAGGCCAGTCACAAAAAAACAAGTAAGGACCTTTTTGGGGTTAATTGGCTACTACAGGAGGTTTATTCCCAATTTTGCAACTAAGGCAACCCCACTAACCGACCTCACAAAAGCAAGAGGACCGCTAATGGTAAAGTGGTCCCCCGAAGCCGAACAGGCCTTTAGAAGCCTGAAAGAAGCTCTCTGTGCCCAACCAGTGTTGGTCACACCTGACTTCTCCAAAGAGTTCGTAGTCCAAACCGACGCATCTGAGGTAGGGCTGGGGGCGGTACTCTCCCAGGAGTCTCAAGGGGAGGAGCACCCCATCCTTTATTTAAGTAGGAAACTAAATCCCCAGGAGAAAAATTACTCCATAGTCGAGAAAGAGTGTCTCGCAATAAAGTGGGTTGTAGAGACACTCAAGTATTATCTGTTGGGGAGAAAGTTCCGATTGGTCACAGATCATGCACCCCTTACCTGGATGTGTCAAAATAGGGAGAAGAACGCTAGGGTGACCAGGTGGTTCCTAAGCCTACAGCCCTTTAAATTTTCTGTGGAACACAGGTCGGGGCACAAACATGGCAATGCCGACGGGTTGTCAAGGATGCACTCCCTAATATCCATGGTCGCTCACCCCTCGAGGTCTGAGCTGGGGGGGAGGATATGTGACAGAAACCAGGGGTTGGTAATAAACTCCATATACAGGGCTCCCAGGATACTGAACAGTTTCTGTCCTGTCTAAGCTGAACAGGGCAGCCTCGTGGTACAGGCACTCCATTCCACAGTTTGTCTGCTGCCTGTTTTCTGTCACCTGTCATGCTGATTAGAGTTCAGGTATATAAGACCTGTTTCCTGTTTCCTCTGGGCCCCGCCCAAGAGCCTGGAAGGCTGCTGAACTGCAGAGGGGTGAGAAAGCCTCTTTCCCAAATCGCTTCATTCATTCTGTTAGTTTGTCTAAAGACTGCAAAGGTACTTATTTTGTTGGTGGAAGTGGATAAGCCACTTCCAACTCTGAGTCAGGGACATCTAAGTTTAAGTTATCGCTCAGACGAGCAGCTTTTTGTTTGGCTTTGTTTTCTGTTTAAACTGTGGCAGTCTCAGTGCCTGGGACTGAATAAACCAGGCATAGCCTGTTTAAAGGAACAGTACGTGACGTCTCATCATTTAACCTACCCTAAAAGACCGTGTTCTAACAGTCCCGGACAGACGGCGGAGCCCCGGAGTAAGCCGTTTGTCACAACACACACATACAAACAAAATACCTGCAATAGACTAAGTATAAATATATGATGCTATAGTCAGGTCAGAGGTGTGGCTATAAGTAAACTGCCCCTGACGGTTATTATAACTTCAAGAAAAGACAGTAACCTAAAGAGCACTCAAGCATATTAAACAATAAATAAATGTATTCAGCAATATCTAAGATGAACAATTACAACAGTCTGAGGAGGTCCATTAATCTCAGTGATGCCTGCAAAGTACAGTACAATAGTTGAACAACAAAACCTGAGTCTAATAGAGTATAATGAATTTAGACATAATTAAACTCAAGCGGAGATAATCTGTTAAATCTAAAAGGTTCAGGGTGAAGAATAATAATTAACCGTCCCCCCTACCTAGACCAGACAGTGAAACACTTATCTGCTGTAACAAGACATCCCTAAACAATTCACAAAACACCAATGTGCTGATGTGAGTGTTAAAGTGTGTGGGAGAGACTTATGTGCATGTTGATAGAAGCAAAAACATGGTAGAAGATTGCATCCAAAAAGAAGATGTTATTCAACAGGGACAATAGGGTGAAGACAAATGTCAAAGGGTAGATGGATTTTGATTCAAACTCTTTGGGGTAGCAGAGTGATATGCACAGTAGCTAGTAACAATCCCAAATGTCCACAATGTATGTAAGCTAAGTAAATACTCAGCCAAGTCCTGTGCATAGCAATCAGAGATAAACAGTCAGTCAGCTGGCCACAGCATGCAGGGACACCTGATCCTGGAAATGTGCAGGGCACAGATGGAAAGCAGATGTCTGTCCTGCTTCTATAGCATACAGCAGGCAGAAGTAGGGGGTTAATGGTGTTCAGATCCCCCAAATGCGGAGGATAAAGCAGGCATGTACAGTAAGGTTTTCTCAGAAGACATACAGACAAAGCCGCCCAACGATCGTTTAGCTTGGTATGACGCTTCTTCCAGAAGAAATCCCCAGGTAGAAAAAACCAGGCGCTTACCTCGAGTAACAAACAAATGTGGGCTTACAGTGAAGCAATCACATCAACTATGGCTCTCTGGAAGATGCTCTGAGCCAGCAATAGAATCCCTCCTGCTTCTACCCCAGAAAAGGGTTAATCCAGAGCCCTTAGAGAAACATAAAAACAAACAAGCAATGGGGGAGCGTGGGATTATGGAGGCATATGCAATAATAATGCTGATAGTAATCACAAATAGTTAGCTAAAAATGGGGGATAGGTTTAATATACTGAGGTATACCCTCTGTGTAATCATAATGCTGATTAGAATTGGCTGTGTATCTCTAAATCTCATCATTGTTGGATTCAGCTTGGCTGTGTTGTTTACAGTGGATGAATTCTCACTGTGTATATGTGGTTAATTTGTAAGCATACTGCACAACATATATATATCTCTACTTAACGTATTTAACTTTTTAAAACCTCAAGAGCTTGGGGGCTCATTTGAATGGGGTTACAATAAGAATACTAAAATTAATCTAATACCAAATCACCAGAATACTAAAAGTAATCTAATACCAAAACACAATCTTAATAAAATTAATCCAACAACTAACCAACAGAACAATAAAAGAAATCTAACCCCTAACCAACAGAACAAATAAATAAATTTAGCGCCTAAACAATCCTAAAATTGAATAGAAACAAAACAAAACATATTTACTCAAAACAATAAACAGAAATAGAAAACATAACAATTCATTCAAAACAACCATTTGCCAAAAAAAATCATTGCCTGTTACTGTATTTATCTATACCCAAGGCATAGATAAATACATTATCAGTCAATTGGTAAGCAAAAACATAAAAAAAAAAAATGAAACATGGAAATTACATATATTCAATATTTTTCTTACCGTTAGAACTCTTCAACCTCCGAATCAAAGTGTATCTGGAAGCTTTCGATCAACAACGTCATCATTCATGATCCTCCGCATCAGGTAAAAAAATCTTCTATTTTCTATCTTCTTTCCTTGCAATCCATAGAAACCCCATGTTAAATCCATCAACGGATGTTGTCTCATCGGCTACTAACGCTAAAATGAGACGGAACAGGCCTTATATAAGGCCTGTGATGTCACCTTTTAGAGTCAGATAGTACAGCTCTAATCCTATTGGATGCTGCACCATGTGACAGGCTTTAAAAAAAATAACGATGTGATGTCATCGCCAAGGGAGGTACATCATATCCTTAAAACCACATGGCTGCCATCACATGGTACTGCAGCCAATCAGATTTGGGACAATCCGATTGTTTCCTGTACCATTTGACATGTCCAATTTTTTTTAAAGGATGTGACATCACTTTAAGGGATGATGTCACATCGTTTAAAAAAATTGGACATGTCACATGGTACTGGAACCATTTGTATTTTCCCAAATCCAATTGGCTTTAGTACCATGTGATGGCAGCCATGTGGTTTTAAGGATGTGACGTACTTCCCTTGAAGATGATATCACATCCTTAATTTTATTTTTAAAGCCTGTCACATGGTACAGCATCCAATAGGATTGGAGCTGTCCCATCTGACTCTAAAATGTGATGTCACAAATCTTATACAAGGCCTGTTCCATCTCATATTAGCTTAAGAAGCCAATGAGACAACATCCGTTGATGGATTTAACATAGGGTTTCTATGGATTACAAGTAAAGAAAAAAGAAGATATAATTTTTTTTTACCTGATGCGGAGGATCGTGGAGCATCGCGTAGGATGGCATCACCGATAAACAGCTTCCATATAAACTTTGATTCAGAGGGTGAAGACTTCAAAAGGTAAGAAAAATATTGAAAGTATGTAATTTAAATTTTTCAGGTTTTGTTATTGTATTTTTCTTTTTTATGTTTTTGCTTGCCCATTGACTGCTAATGTATTTATCTACACTGGCGACACGTTTTATTGAAGTGCGGCCGGTTCCGCAAGCCGGGAGATTTCCCGGCTTGCTAGTGGCATCCCCTCGGCGTGCCGCGCGTCACCGATGCGCGGTCACGCGTCATCGGGTGCCTGCGCCCCCTGCACGCGCGTCCAGGGCTCCCCGAGGGAGCCCTGGTGTCCCGCGATGTGGGGGACGGCGGCAGGGGGTTCCGGGGGACCCGGCGGACCCGGCAGCGGGAGGAAGAAAGCCCCGATCGGAGGGCGCTCCTCCGCTGCTTCGGCGCACGCCCGGCACCCTCCGGCGCGCGCCAGGTTACTGCTGCGGCCGAGAACGGGCAAATGCTCGAATAAACTCGGCCGCAGCAGTATGCCAGGGTATCGAAAATACAGTGACAGGCAATTAAATTTTTGTCAAAAGGTTGTTTTGAATGAATTGTTATGTTTCCTATTTCTGTGTATTGTTTTGAGTAAATTGTTATGTTTTTGTAGGGCTTGTTTTTATTACATTTCAGGATTGTTTAGGCTTTTAATTGATTTATTTGTTCTGTTGGTTAGAAGTTACATTTCTTTTATTTTTCGGTTTGTTTGCTGTTTGATTAATTTTAATATTATTGTGTTTTGGCATTAGATTAAATTTTAGTATTCTAGTGATTTGGTGTTAGATTAATTTTATTGATATGTTGCTTAGCCTTTTTAGTTATTTTATTCTTCTGGTGTTTATGTGCTTGGGTATTCCTTTTATTGTTGTGTCTTTTTGGCGCTGTTGTTTTTTTGGGGTTGCCATTGACTGCTATAGTCGCATATCATGCCCATATTATATTAACAAGATTGACAACAAAAAAGGTTGTGAAAATTATCCAACAGACAGTACTCCTCTGTCTATCACAACATTCAGTAGACAATCAAATATGATCTATTGTAGAAAAACACTGAGGAGTACTAAAACTAGACAAAGATTATTATAAATATATACAAAAAATCCTAGATTTGTCATTCGTAAAGCCAAAGATTTTGGCTATCATCTATCCCCCAGTCTATTAAAAATAGACACTCAAATAAAACAGATTTCTGCATCAAAGGGCTTTCACCGATGTGGCAACTGCAATATGTGTAGATTTGCAACACCAACAAAAAATGTTGTCACTTCACGAAAGCCACATACAAACTAAAATTGATCATTACATGCAGCACATACAATGTCGTGTACATGCTGAAGTGTGCATGTGGAAGCAGATACATTGGGAAGACCATCAGGTCACTTAAAAGTAGGATCTCTAAACACCTTAGATCTATAACGAATAGAGATGATTGATAGCCTGTTTCAAGGCACTTAAATACATGTCCCCCAGATTCTCCAAATGCATTTCCTTTTTATGCTTTGGAACATATTCCATCATTGACCAGGGGAGGTAGCAGAGAAACCAGATTAAATCAAAGAGAAATATACTGGATATATACCTTTGGAACTCTGTCTCCTGGGGGTATCTGTGACAGGGTGAATAAACATCACCCGCCCTATGCCTGGCAGACCTATGTGTAGGTTGACAGTGCAGCAGTGACGAGGTTAAATTTCAGTCTTAATTGTCTGACCCCAGCTGCCTCATCAAGGAGCTTTATAACCCCCAGGCTGTTCACACATGCATGCTTTCAGAAGCATGGAGATACACTGAAACTCTGGAGGGAGAACAGCTTGATTAAGGTCTGTTTTCTGGGACAGTTTTGTTTGATGCTAAATTGTTTCTGTGGAGTTTGAGCAGAAAGGGCCAAGCTCTGCTCAGGACTTATACTGCTTTACTTTATTTATGCTGAAGAAAAGCTGTTGTTATTTTTGTGTGCCATATTTTGAGGCTCATTACAAAGCCTTATCAAGAAAACTCACCTGTGGTTGCATGTAACCTGCAACATATGGTGTCAGAAGTGCTGGGATTTTGAGAGGCCCCTGCGGTTGATGGGTCACACACACAAAAAAAAATGGAAGAACTTTTAAAAGCGTTTCTTTGCGAGCAGGCCAAACAGCAGGGACTGTTAATGCAGGAGCAGGCCCAACTACAGGCAGAGAGAGATGAAAGACTTTTCCAACACCAGGCAGCACAGGATGAGCGGAAAACCAGGTTGTTGACGCAATCCAGGGATCTGCCAGTCCAGAACTCGTGAACAAACCTCCGGTCCTCCTAAGGAAAATGGCTCAGAACGAGGATCCAGAGGCTTTTCTACTGACGTTTGAAAGGGTTGCTGAAGCCGAGGGCTGGTCCTCAGATCGCTGGGCAACCGCTTTGGCCCCACTCCTCATAGGAGAAGCTCAGGCCTCATATCAGGGCCTCCCAGCGGACCAGGCAATGGACTACAAACAAGTAAAAGCCGCCATACTGGATCGCTTAGGTCTGATTGCAGAGACCTACCGGCAGCAGTTCCAGAACCTGAAGTATACCACTAACATGAGACCCCGGGTCATTGCTCAGCGGTTATTGGACTTGTGTACTCGCTGGATACTACCCGAGGAGCACACTAAGGAGACAATTCTTGAGCAAGTTGTTTTGGAACAATTCCTAAAGGTAATAACCCCTTCCGCACGCTCTTGGGTAAAACGCCATGCTGCTGAAACCCTAGCTTTGGCGGTTCGACTCGTTGAGAACTTCCTTAAGGCCGAGGACCAGGCGGGTGTCTGGGACCTGACGGATCCGACTCCACCGGCACTTGCGGACGCCCAAAGAGGGAGACCTGAGCAACGGGGAAACTATGGACTGTCCATACGCCAAGTTCCACCGAAGGAGCAGTCCTTCCAGCAAGGGAGAGGTCCAAACGCCGGTCACTTCCGAGAAACTCATCCACTTCCTGATGTTGAGTCGTCGCCACATGAGAGGAACTTCGGAGGACGTCACACACAGGACCCATCGGAAGCCTTGTCTCCAGTATCCGGCCCAGCTGAGCGATATCCACGTCACTCTCCGGCGAGGGAACCCTCTCCATGTTCTGCCAGCGGAGAACAAGTCCACTGTCACGTGGACTGTCCACAGATGGATTGTTCCTTCATCAGGACCATCGCCTCGGCCTTCACCGTAGAAAATTACAAGCCCTGGCTACTTCCAGCCTAGATTGGGGGTAAAACCATCCAGGCCCTTGTAGATTCAGGCTCTGGGAAAACTCTGAGTATTACACCGAATTGCTATTAATGTATGGTCATCTGTGCTGCGCTGTGCTGCACCTTTAACTGTTCAGGTCATGACTGCTAGATATCAAGTTATGATTTAAGACAACTATATATTGGTCTTACAAGCTAGAGCTCTTCATCAAGCGTTTAGCTAATTATTTGTAATCACCCACTGCGTCTCAGTTGTAGATCAGGACATTTAGTTAAGGGATGTATCAGATGACATTATATTGGGAATTTCCCTAGATATCCCTTAACCTCACTCTCCCGTGAATTAATGTTTTAATTGGTTTTAAGATAATTAGAGTTAGTGTTACTGCGTCGAGTATATCAATTGTGAATAAAGTATTTTTTATTTTTTATTTTTATACCTGCATTTGGTGGTAACTGTCCTCCTACAGTGTTGGGAGCGGTTACTTGATGGTACCCCATACAGCCCATTTCACTACATTGCTAGTGGGTATTTGAACCCTGATTTATTATGTTCAGCTTTGTTGTGCAGTAATTGGGGATCTTTCTGGGAATACCTCTCTGTTTCCCTTATATGTTTTGTATGCAATAAGATATCCTGAGGCGTTCCCCCTGAGGACAGCAACAGCGAAGCAAGTAACCAACAAGTTGTTGGAGCTGTTCTCACGGGTTGGACTTCCCCAGGTTTGTTGACAGACCAAGGTACATTTTATGGCTAAACTGATGCAAGATGTCTTAAAATTACTAGAGGTCACGTCTGTTCGGACAACGGTCTACCATCCACAGACTGACGGATTGTTGGAAAGATTTAACAGAATTCTAAAAGGGATGCTGAGAAAATTTGTAGATTCAGAGAAGAGAGCCTGGGATGAACTTCTCCCTTTTCTGCTCTTTGCAGTGCGGGAAGTTCCCCAGGGCCTCCACTGGATTCTCTCCTTTGAACTGCTCTATGGCCACCAACCCCGGGGTATCCTAGACCTCCTAAAGGAGTCCTTGGAGGAACAGCGGTCCCCTTCTAAGAATACCCTGCAATATGTATTGGACCATAGGAAGCGCCTAGATGTGGTCAGTCATTTTGCTAGGGAGAATCTTAGATCAGCCCAAGACAGCCAGGAGTGACATTACAATCAAAATGCTCGTATGAGAGTGTTTCACCCGGGAGACCAGGTGATGTTATTGTTACCCAGTTGTGAGAGCAAACTCCTAGCCAAATGGCAGGGCCCATTCGAAGTACTCTGCCGCACGGTTGATGTGGATTACGAGATCGCTCAACCAGGGTCCAGGAAGGGTAAACAAATTTACCATGTGAAATTGCTGAAACCCTGGAAGGTGCAGCGGTCTCTATTCATTCACCCGGTGGAGGAGGAAATGGACCTGGGTCCTCAGCCCCCACGGGGGAACTTCTGTGGTCACGAGAAAATCCCAATGGGTAGACAATTGTCCTCTGAACAAAAAGGGGACTTATTACAAATAATTACACAATTCAATGATGTTTTTTCTGATTTACCAGGGCAAACTAATTTAGTTTCACATGTGATAGAGACAGCACATGGGGTAAAAGTACATTCCCATCCTTACAGGTTGCCTAAAGCCGTAAGGCCCTGGTAGAGAAGGAGGTACAAGAAATGTTACACTTAGGTGTGATTAAGGAATCATGCAGTGAGTGGTGTAATCCACTAGTTATAGTCCCTAAACCTGATGGGAAGGTAAGATTTTGTGTGGACCTCCGAAAGGTCAATGCGGTATCCACGTTTGATGCATATCCGATGCCAAGGGTGGACGAGCTAATTGACGCCCTTGGAATATATATCCACGCTGGACTTAACAAAAGGATACTGTAAATACCTTTAGAGGAAAAGTCCAAGTGCAAAACAGCCTTTGCCACTCCCATGGGTTTATACCAGTTTGTGACAATGCCATTTGGACTGCATGGAGACCCAGCCACATTTCAGAGACTCATGGATAAAGTGCTGAGACTTCATAGGGCTTATGCCGCAGCCTACCTAGATGACATTGTCATTTATAGTAAACACTGGCGGGCACATATAAATAGGCTGAAAGCGGTCCTCAAATCTTTAAGAGAGGCAGGGCTCACAGCCTACCCTAAGAAATGTGCCTTAGGTAAGGCGGAAACCAAGTACTTAGGGTATGCAGTGGGAGGTGGAAAAGTAAGGCCACTAGCCAACAAGGTCGCTGCCCTAAAAGAAGTTTCGACCCCCCAAACAAAAACACAGGTACGCTCTCTGCTGGGTTTGGCAGGGTGGTTCATCCCCAACTACTTGGAAGTTGCAGCCCCATTAACGGACCTCACAAAAAAGTGTGCCCCTACACAAGTGGTATGGTCAAGGGAGTGCCAGAGAGCCTTTGAGGACGTAAAAGTGTGTCTATCAGAGGGTCCCGTCCTTAGAAGCCCAGACTTTAACCGGCCTTTTGTAGTGCAAACCGATGCACCAGAGATAGGGCTAGGGGCAGTGTTGTCACAACAGTTTGAGGGAGTGGAACATCCGATCCTTTTTCTGAGTAGGAAATTGTTTCCGAGGAAAAAAACTACTCAGTGGTTGAGAAGGAGTGCGTCACAGTAAAGTGGGCAATCGAGGCTTTGAGGCATTACCTGGCAGGAGTCCATTTTACTCTGGTGATGGACCATGCTCCATTGAAGTGGTTAAATAGTATGAAAGACTGATGCTAGGTTGACCAGGTGGTATATGGCCCTCCAACCCTTCTCGTTTGAGATTCAGCACAGACCTGAAAAAGAAAATGTGAATGCTGATTTCTTCTCTAGAGAAGTGGTGAATGGCCGGGCTTCAGCTGTGTGGGGCCCTGGCCACACACTAACAGGGGAGGAATGTGACAGTGTGAATAAATGTCACCAGCCCCATGCCTGGAAGACCTATGTGTAGGTGGCAGTGCAGCAGTGATGGTGAAATTTCAGCTGAGAGGTCTGGTTAATTAGTCTGACCCCAGCTGCCTCATCAAGGAGCTTTATAACCCCCAGGCTGTACACACATGCAGGCTGTCTGAAGCATGGAAATACACTGAAACTCTGGAGGGAGAACAGCTTGATTTAAGGTCTGCTTTCTGGGACAGTTTTGTTTGATGCTAAATTGTTTCTGTGGAGTTTGAGCAGAAAGGGCAAAGCTCTGCTCAGTACTTATACTGCTTTACTTTATTTATGCTGAAGAAAAGCTCTTGTTATTTTTGTGTGCCATATTTTGAAGCTCAATACAAAGCATTATCAAGAAAACCTGCGTGTGGTTGCATGTACCCTGCAACAGTATCAATACAGATTGGGAGCTTAAACACTTCCTTACCTAGTACTCCCACCATTATCCAATGATTCTGCTTTCATATCTATACATAGACACCCCCAACGTTATAAATAACAAATATGGGTCTGATCAGTAACTGTCAATATCAATTTGCACATTCAAGAAACTTTATCTTTTGGCAATATGATGATCAGTCTACTTAATTATGTATGATATATTTTGATCACATTTATACTAACAGCAGTCAACCCCTGTACACTTTGCTTCTATCTCATATCTTTCATATTATGTATTACCACAGCTATATATGTCATATGGTTGAGATATTGATTAAGATTAATTATAGTTTCAAAAGATCTTTTTTAACAATTTAACAAAACTACATCTTCCAATGGTCAAAAACAGTTGTTTCTCCACAATTAATATAGAATTGTGTATAGATTTCCCAAAATGTGATGAGCTCAAGTCAACTCACAGCCATTATAAGGTCTAATTCTAACATTAGATATTCAATGTCATATACTGATTGTGACGGTGAAGGGGTTACCAGACCAATAAAAGGTATTATGCCCGGCTGGTTGCCCCTAAACTCTGTTGGGGATGAAGGGTTAATTGTATGGTCACCGTAATGCAATGTTTTCCCTGAATATCAACTGTGATGTCGCCTGGTTCATACCGTGAAAATAGAGTGTCAGTTCTGCAGCTCAGAACCTAGCTGCATCCTTTTAATATGTACTGTGTGTGTAAAATGTGCCCGCTAAGCAAGGGGGGCTCCTAGCGCAGTACAAAGTGTTAATTGAATAAGCGTGCCTGTGGTGAGCGGCTACATTGAAGCCCTGAATAACTTCTTAAACCGCAAAGCCTCCGGGAAAGCCTTAACCAAACTCAAGTGGATAAGTGGCTTGTGGTCTACTTGAAGTGGCGGAGTGCAACAATGTATCCTGCAGTTTCGTTAACCAATTAAGGTCAATTGGTGAAGTGCTTCTGCTGTTATTGATCCCGGCAAGCAATGCTGGCATCTGACCGCAGAACGATTATAAGTGAAACCGCAAACCACATCACAGAGCCTATTCAATTAAGGGGCTAACTTGCGTTAGGAAGAAGCTAGCACTCTAATTTTTGGAATGTACAGTAGATAGCTACGGACGGATCATGCACATACATGTTGTTTTAATATCAGCCATATATAGAAGCACATGCACACCGCGGGTAGGTGCTGGAGGGGGGTACTTATCTGACAGTGCGCTGTATCCAGGGAGGTCCAGAAATCCCAGAAGTATTCGAGCAAAGGAATGGAAGCAGGCACACGGTCTTTCTAAAGGTGCAGTTTATTGTGCCACCAAAGGTCCAACGTTTCGGCAAATAGATTGCCTTTATCAAGGATTTCCCTCTCCTTGAAATGTTGGACCTTTGGTGGCACAATAAACTGCACCTTTAGAAAGACCGTGTGCCTGCTTCCATTCCTTTGTTTTAATATCAGCCCCTCATATAGAAATCACATATAAAAATAAACCTTGTTTTAGGTATTTTAAAATATGAAGACAGGAACCTTTTACCTGTCAGCCCGGCAGTTAATCCATTAAGATGCACATATGTTTGGGCTAAATGAGCTGAGGGATTTCCAACTCTGTACTTCAAAGGGCACCCTGCTGCGCTTATGCCCCAATGTCTAGAGGTCCGGAGTTGAAAGCCTCAGAGACCCTGAAGTGTTAGGGCGGATGGGATACAGTAAAGTACCCTGTACCGGTTTAAAGTATGGGCTATTAACAAATGGTAGCTGACACCCAGACTTACTGTCGCCAGGTAAGGGGTTGGGTCCCGTATGTTAAGCAGCATAGGTGCCAAGTTAGCGCATGCTCTTAGCAGACCGGGAAGCCACCTCTGCCAGGTTTATACTGGCAGGTTTGGGATAGGTGAGAAAAGTTATTCCCACGGGGGGGATTGGCTGTACAGGTTAAGGATAGGAGTCTTAAGCATGTAAGAATGTCTGAAGCCCGGTCTTAGTCAGATTCACCTAAGGTTCAGCTAAGAAACATTTTAAGCTTAACCAAGGTCCGTTCCAGCGTTAGCGGAGTTGCGGAGTGTGAGGGGTTAAAAACATCGTAACAAACAATTGCACCCCTCTTCCAGAATTCGTTTGAGCTAAGGATTCCCGAACAAATCCTATAAGGACTTAACAAAACATTTTCCTTTGGTGGAATTACAGGGGCTGCATTCCACGCCCCTAGCCAAGGATTGTCGCACGGCTCTATTCGCACACCACCCCGCTCCCATGCAGTGGTGCCCAGAGACTGTTTGCAAGTTATTCATTCTGTGGACATTATATTTTGTTTCCCCATCCCAGTAAGTGTATATTGAATGTAATTGTGAAGAATTGTGTGTTTGTTTTAAAAGGAAATAAATTACAATTAATTTTACCCTCCTTGTTGTGCTCAATCCAAAATCCCGGTATTAATGTGTTAATAAGACTTGGTCTCCCGTGACACTGATGTCTCAAGCTAGTGATTTTCCAAATAGAATTATGTTTCTGTTATTACAGGAGCTTTTCCATACTTAGAAATATATACTTTATCTCATTGGTCATCCATTATTGGATAACCATTATTATTTAGAATTATGAAAATTCAATGTTTTATATCCGTAACATTCCATCTTTATATCTACAAATTTATTATCTTACTGTGACCAATAACACTTGAGCCTCACACATCCTGCATTGTTTATCTTATTTTCCTTTTGAAAATATTATTATTGATTTTTTCATTATTAAGATATTATTTGAAAATATTCCATTATGTGGAATTTCTGTTTTTGTTTTTATCCTAGTTTTATAGATCACACAATATGTCTCCAACATTCTTTTACTACTTTGTTGATTATACAATATATGTCATTTTAATTTTGAGATCAGTAATGTCATATTATCATCCATCCACAGGGAGTCACTGTTAATCTCTGATGTGATGTTAATCTCTATCATCGACCACCGGGTCCACATCCAGTTTTCGCTGATGATGCCACGTGGCACACGTCACTTCCGTTTTTGGACAAAGCACCTAGAGCGCGAAACACATCAGATGTGCCGCCCTCATTGTTGTCACCCTCTTTTCAATAAATTGTTTTTAACTAGCCAAGTTTTTGCATAGCCCCCGTTTTTGCTTTCTGTGCTCCGCTCTTTCCACATCCGAATTCCCCCACTCCCAAGTATCTCTGTTTGTTTCCCATTTATCATTATTTTTATTTTTCCAAAGAAGGGCTTGTAGCGAGACAGGATCCGCAGATTCTATATCCAACCAACCGCCAGTCCGCCTCCCGACTTTGGGGCTGTCATGATCTTTCTCGATACTCTTGCTTTCTTTTTCAGTCAAATAAATGGATAGAGGGTATTTTGTAAGTCTTTCAGCTGCCAAGGATTTATCAGGACTGGCAACGTTTGAAAGTAATATAACAATCTTGCCAAGATATTAATTTTCACAGAGGTTTTTCGACCCAGCCAAGAGATCTGGAAGTTGTTCCATTTTGTCAGGTCACTTTTAATCTGAGAGAACAGGACCTGGTAGTTGTATCTATACATGGATTAATAATTTATGGTTAGGTAGATTCCCAGACATTTTATGTAGTTTCCTGTTGATTTATAGTTGTAATTAAGCTGTAGTAATTTCCGTTCATATTTGGGTAATGTAAGATTTAGGGATTCAGATTTTTGTGTATTTATTTTTTACCCAGAAAGGGCCCCGAACCTTGCCAAGGATGCTTGTAAATTTCATAGGGACGTTAAAGGATACAGAATGGTCAATATAATATCATTCATAAAGGAAAGTTTATTTACTTCTGAGCCAATCACCCAAATGTTTGGGTTGCTCCTGATTGCGCAAGCCAAAGGCTCAATGGTGAGAGCAAACAAGAGTAGTGAGGGGGGACAGCCTTGTCTCATGCCATTAGAGATTTAGATTTTATTCAGGTTCCCTCCTGGCAATTTTAGGGTAGCAGTTGGGAAGTTATATAGGGCTTATATGCCTGTTAGGTATGAGCACGTAAAGTCAAAGGCCTCCAGTGTTTTATTGAGAAATTGCCAATTTATTCTTCAAATGCCTTTTCGGCATCAAGGCCAAGTAATATGGCTTTTGGTTTGGTGGCGTTTATATGTTCGATTATATTATTATTTTCCTGGTTTTATCTGATGCGTGTTTCTCTGAGACAAAACTCACCTAGTCTATGAGTTTGGGGAGAATCAGATGGAGTCTATTGGCTAAGATTTTATTGTAGATTTTGAGATTCATGTTGAGGAGGAAGAGACTGTAAGTCTTTAGCTACCACAGCTCAAAGGTCTCTTCCCTCTTTGTGTATAATTGCCAGTGCAACCTTTCACATTTGTTCAGGAATTGTTTTTCCTTCCAGAAATGAGTTAAATAACTCCAACAAGTATGGAGATAGGATTTTTATGAATTTGTGATCAGGACCTGGAGCTTTATTGGTTTTAAGTTCTTTGATTATTTTAATTAATTCTAAATTAGCAATTTTAACATGAAGTCTTTTTAAGTCTGTTCGGATATCTTGGGTAAGTAACAATTATCTAGATATATGCCACTCTTAGGAGTCTATTCACTAAACTTCGATAAGTGACTTTATGCTGGTTAAGTGACCTTTTCAAGTGACATTGCATATGTAGCTATTCATAAAGCTTCAATAACATGGCAATTTAATTTGAAAACGGCTTTTAACAAGTTTTACCAC
Source organism: Ascaphus truei (assembly GCF_040206685.1). Lineage (NCBI taxonomy): Eukaryota > Metazoa > Chordata > Amphibia > Anura > Ascaphidae > Ascaphus > Ascaphus truei. Next base: position 258,676,766 of record NC_134483.1, read on the forward strand.
AGTGGCTATTACAAGCCGTTGGTAGCTGAAATAATGCCCAAACTTAGATGCAGATCACTCAATAAAAACTAGCATTTTCTACTCGCCATCTAAAGGGTGGCGAGATCGGAATCGTGATTTGCATCTGACTGAATTTATTGTATTTTTACTGCATAGGATTGATGCCTGGTATCCCTGTATTTATTTCAGCTCAGGTGACCCCATGATTCAACACAATGTTATTAAAATTTTAATTAAAATTGCACAATCGCCTGTAAGAGCTGTGCAGGGAGAGGCAGCTCTCTCTGTGCAGTTCTTCCAGACTTCTGGTGCGACATTTGGCTCATTAAGCAAAGACAAATTTGTGCAATTTGGCATTTTTTTACCGAATGATAAAAAAACGTGCAGTTTTCCTCAGTGCATACCGTTTTTACACAAATTTCATAGTGTGTGGTAGGAACATGTCAATCCAATCAGTAATGCAATTAACTTATCGAAGTTTAGTGAATAGGCCCCTTAGAGAGGAAAGCGGCTGGGATTGATATTTCATTCCTGAGGTTAAAGAGTTTAGAGTAGAACTCGTGAAATTCTTCAGCTATTTTATGGACATTATATGTGACCTCACCCTTTTTTGTTTTGATTGCGTTGATCTGGGATCTTGACTGTAGCCCCTTTAGTTTCCCTTTGTCGAAAAACAGCTGCTTAGTCCATCTTAGGTCCTCTTCTGCTCTTCTATCTGTATCTGTTTCAACTAATTTCTGACCGCTGTGAGTATTTTATATAGTGTTTTACGAAGGTTACCCTTGTGTTCTTGTTCTAGTTCAGATAACCTATCTGTAAGTGTCTGGTGTAATTGATTTCTGGTTCTTTTCTTTTGAGATGCTATAGGTATGATTCTACCCCAAATGGTTGCTTTGTACGCTTCCCATGGGGTAGCGTGGAAGTCGACTGAGCCTTCTTCATTGGTGTTAAAAAAGGCCTCTAGTTCTTGTTTAATATTCTCCTCAACATCTGGATAGTTCAGGAGGGAGGCATTAAGTCTCCATTGGCTACTTCCTACAGTAGATATATAAAAGGGGCTTTAATTGTCAGTGATCCTAGGGCATGGTCTGACCATGTAATAGGTCCTATTGACGTTTTAGGAGACCCATTGAAGAATATCTTGTGAAACCAATATATGATCTATCCTGGAATACGAGTTGTGTGGCAGTTATAAAATTGTATAGTCCCCTTGGCCTAGATTTGTGGAGCGCCATGGATCACTCAGAGTATTCTTTCATTAGTATAGCTCAACCCCGTTATAGCGCGATCCACTACAATGCAGATCTGCTTATAACGCGGTGTGAGCGTGGATACTGTTTTGATAGCCAAGAAGGAGTAGAAGCTGAAGATCTCCTATCTCTCTTCATTCCATTTCTCTTGATTCTGGGATCCTGCTACCGGAGCCCCCCCCCCCTCCTCCTCAGCTCTGTTGTCAAATGAACCCGTGGGGTCATGTGACATCCCGTTGGGGGGATTGAACCTCTGGCCCCTGAATCTCAGCCAGATCAGCCGACATATGTTCTGCCGGAGCACCCAGGTGAGGTTGGCATCAGTATTATTATCAATTTCAACATTATCAGGTGTTTCTTTGTTTCTTTGCTGCTCCAAGCCTGGATGCCCAGATTACTGTTAACCATGCAGCTTGTGCCTGGGTTGTAATGTCTATAAAAGCCAATTGTGTTCAAACATAGTTGGAGAAATGAGCGGCCGCGTGGGGCACTGGGGTTTCCCTAACCTCATCCTCAGTGGAATGGATGGGTGTCCCAAACTAACCTGGAGCGCTCCCCACCTCCTCCCATTGATCGTTTATTTATAAGGTGTCTACATATATTCCAGCAGTGGCGCAGTACAAATGGGGCAAGGCAATGACTATATACTGTACATACAGTCAGTAAGGAGGTTCTTGCTCCCAGGAGCTCGCAATCTACACACATATATTATATATATATTATATAATGTATATATATGTACCTTTATAGATCTAGAATACACAATGCTGGGACATGTACTACATATGGAGGCAGGTACATCAAATTTAGAAATATATACATCCCTGCCCTGAAGAGCTGACATATGAACGGCTATGGGTCAAGTTGACTTAGATTTTACTTGACCTACCATACTTCTTTCCCCAACAGATAACGCACAAGATGAGGGAAAACATTGCCATCCCATGTACATGTAGATTGCGAGCTCCTGGGAGCAAGACCCTCCTTACTTACTGTATATCTTTATACACACTATATATATATTCCAATGCACAGCCGGCACCCCATTTGCAAGTAACTAAGTTGGTGCTTATCCCATAAAGCAATAACAGACCATACGATACCGGTTACAACACGACATCAAGGGACAGCACGCAGATAAGTAGATCATAAATTTTCTATATTTGATAGAAGACACAAAATACGAATCAATCTCTTTTCTCGTGGAAAATGAAACCAGGCCAAAAATAAATAACTACCCCACCAGTTTCTCCAATTTGACTAAAGAAGAATACTTGCATCTAAAGTCCCAACAGGGTAATAAGGATATTATCATTAGGTCAGCTGATAAGGATGGGGGTATTGTGGTTATGCCTTACACCTAATATCGGGGGGAAATACTCAGACAACTGGGGACAGCTTCCCAATATAAATGTTTGCGGTCAGATCCCACGGCATCTTATAAAAAAGAGATTGATTTGGTCATAGATCTAGGCATTACGAACAATTGGATTTCTGAAACGATTGGGAATTTTCTAAAACAACCATTCCCAGTTATCTATATCTTACCTAAGATACACAAATCCATAACTGTACCCCCAGGTAGACCGATTATATCGCCACTTGGCTCACTGACACACTCTATTTCAATGTATGCTGATTATTTTCTACAGCCCATGCATGGTCTCCAGGATGCAATCTTTTGTGAATGATACCACTGATTTTATTAATCAGCACCGTACCTTATCAGGTATTACAAGTAACACCATACTGGTGACCATGGATGTAGCCAGTCTGTACACAAAATCGCACATGAAGAAGGCATTGAGGCTAGCAGATGTCATTTTGAGCAATTCACTAATCATCAGGGCCCTCCTCCTGATTTCTTGTTACTATTAATGCACATTATTCTCAATAAAAACTATTTTAAATTCAAGAATAAATTCTACTTACAGTTGATGGGCACTGCGATGGGGTCTAACATGGCCCCATCGTATGCAATTTTATTCAAGGATACATATGAGCAGAAGCATATCATGAATAATAACACATTCAAAAATAATATTACCAAATATCTGTGTTACATAGATGACCTGTTCCTTATATGGGATGGCACAGAAAGAAAGATATCTATTATTGTTTGTAGATTAACTCAACACAATACCCTCTACCATCCGGTTCACTGTTAATTTCAGGATAGAAGAGGTGTCTTTCCTCGACACAATTGTCTATAAATCCGATGGATCAATAGCCACTAAACTTTATAAAAAAAACAACAGATAAAAATACCCTCTTATCAGCAACCAGCCATCATCCAGGCGCATAGAAGAGAGGTTTACCATATTCACAATTTCTGCGTGCAATAAGGATCACAAGTGACCAATCACAGCTGGATGAGGCACTAATTGAGATGAAAGAAAGGTTCCTGATGCGGGGATATGCATATAACGACGTCTCTCTAGCCTTGGAACAGGCCAAAAGCGTGGACAGAAGCAGGTTGCTGACACCCAAAGTCCAAAAGACTGACGATAACCGATTCAACATTAGAAGCACCTTCAGTACGGCATCTGGCTTCATCAAGAGGTGTATAGAGTATGTAAGCATAGCCACATCTTGACCAATGACAAAGTGATTGGTAACAACTTTAGCAAACCACCCAGATTCTGCTATCAAAGAGGCCAAAACCTGGCGACTACCTTACGAAAGCAGATCCTACCATCAAGTATGCTGCAAAACCAACGTGGCTTTCCAGACCAGCAGGCATATATAAATGTTGCGGCTGCATCAACTGCCAGTACTTGATATTGGGGAATTCATATCCACACCCTCACACAGGTCAAGGATACAATGAATTGTGAATCCAAATACGTTGTATATTTTATACAATGCACAGGTGGCCTTTATTACGTGGGAAAGACAATGAGGATGCTTAAAGAGAGATTAGCCCTACATCGTTCTTCCATACGGAAGGCACTGGCCGATACTGAAAACAAGGAGGATTTGTCACATTAACCAGTAGCAAGACTTTAAAAAGGAAGAGGCATGGGCTCGCCACCTTGCGTTGTATGCCAATTGCCCAGGCACGGACTTTGGGGAGAGGAGGCAATCGCAACAGGACACTACTACAGCTTGAGGCCAGACTAATCTACAGATTGGGCACATTGAGCCTACATGGTCTAAATGAGGACTTCAGATTAAGCTGTTTCCTGTAATCTCTGCATCTAGCCCATTGTGCTGCCTGCTGATACTAGGATTCATCTTCCACAGCAGAACCAGCGCATACTGCCTCGGGGTGCCAGCCAGTTAGCTGCATTTTCTCCATGTAACTAATTCCTAATGGGTATTAAGGAGCACAGCTCCACTATGTTGTTTACTGATCCTAGGAATCTTTTCCACAGCATATACATGCTGATCATGGACATCAGCCAGACAGATACTGTTTAACACAAATAATGATTCACTACAGATTGAAAAGGGGTGACATTGGCCATCATTTGCACAGGATGATATTTCCCGTGGTTGCCACATTGTTTCTGCAAATTATTATGCTTTGATGCATTGTTTCACCTTCTATGGATGTTGCTGCATTAACCATATATATTTTGTGCATTGCAGCATGTCAGACACCTCAGGTCCCTTGCAGTCAAGATCCACCTGTTGCAATGTTTGCTGAGAGTGTGACACACAGTAATTATTCGGTCTTCAATTTACTTCTAGTTTCTCTATGTGACAGTGTCTGCATTATGTGTTTATGTTGGCATTTAAGGTGTCGCTTCCTGACAGGATGCAAGAGTCATCATTGCCTTATCATTTCTTACACTACGCATTATGGGTTCTATGGCTGAGTGCTTTCAGCATTCATATACAGACTTTTGTGTTTCTGCAAATTATTATGCTTTGATGCATTGTTTCACTTTCTATGGATGTTGTTGCATTAACCATATGTATTTTGTGCATTGCAGCGTGTCAGATACCTCAGGTCCCTTGCAGGCAAGATCCACCTGTAGCAATGTTTGCTTAGAGTGTGACACACAGCATTTATTCTGTCTTCAATGTACTACTAGTTTCTCTATTAGACAGTGTCTGCATTATGTGTTTATGTTGGTATATAAGGTGTCGCTTCCTGACAGGATGCATAGAGTCATCATTGCATTATTATTTCTTACTCTACACATTATGCGTTCTATGGCCGAGTGCTTTCAGGATTCATATATTGACCTAGATTCCAGTCAGCCACACGTGTGTGTGTGTGTGTGTGTGTGTGTGTGTGTGTGTGTGTGTGTGTGTGTGTGTGTGTGTGTGTGTGTGTGTGTGTGTGTATGTATGTATGTATGTATGTATATATCATATATGTAACATATGTATATATGTAACATCGCCGGAAGAAGAGATCAGTGTATCTCGAAAGCTCGCACAAATAAAAGCATTTCGTTAGCCACAGAACGGTATCATCTATTTATTTTTTGATTATTGAAGCTCGGCTAACACGGTACTGATACCTCTACATATATATATATATGAGAGAAAATGAGAAAAAAAAACAGGCGCACACCTAGTGCATTAAAGTATAACAATCATTTTATGGAACATTAAAAAATAGACAAATGCCCACTCACAAATCAAACAATAAAAAAGAGCAGTTATGAGATTGGCCCTCATAAGCCACTGGCAGCGTCTCGATCAGCAATGGAGTTTTCCTCCTCCACACGTGTAGTACAGACTCCTTCACCGGAAGTGACGTCCTCCCGGCGTGTGCCCCGCAACAGGAAGTCCCTCCGGGAACCAAAGATCTTGCCTTCTTTCTTCTGGCTGTTGTACCATCAGGAGTAGTGGAGATCTGCCAGCTGCTTCTTGTCTGTCTCGCCACTCACGATACTGCGTCCGCAATCTGCTGTGTTTAGTGGGAAAGTGCCTCCTCCGTCTCAGCCACGCCCTACGCGTTTCGTCATCAAGGATGACTTCATCAGGGGATACCCATTGGTTGTGACCCCACAGTACTTATAGACAGGTTAATTTGCATACATGATTAGAAAACCTATTACATCGTTAATTACATGATTTTGACCTTTCATAGATATGGTGTTTCCTCATTACACTGATAGCTATAGAAAGGTTATGAGGGCACCACTGTTCTTGCAAAAGATAATAAAATATATATATAAAGAATTCAATATATAGCTCATTTGTATATAATATTTATTTAAACTATATTTCAATAAATAATCAAACAATATAAAAAAAGGATATGTTGTAATATAAATATTTAGATAGGGATAACAATTATGATGTCCAGATAAAAAAAAAATTTTCATTTCATATTTTAAATAAATAAAAATTAATTTTTTGAATGAAAATAAAAACAAAATGTTTATGAAGCATGATATAATATATGATTTTAAATTCAAAGTCTCAAGAGTTGGAGAATGATGGTGAGGGCGAATACAAAACTACCCAGTTAACCCACTAGATAATTGGTTTGTCAATCATAATAAGTGAGAATATATATATATACCTGTTATTATCCATTATGGAAAAAATGAAAAAATGAACATCAAGGATTGCAGTAGGAGCCAGAGGATCAGCAAAAAATAGTTGTTGTCAACGACAGAAGAAATATCAAAACGATATGTAATGTATCTAATAGTGAAAATGATTGTATAGTGTATGTGTAATGAAATAAAAATACGCATAAAATATATGTGATTGTGTAACTATATGTATAAGATATATATTGGTGCCTAAGCATATACTAAATGGATGGTGTATGAATGCAAGAAAGTAGTGTACAAGTGTACAGTATATGTTGTGAGATGAACAATGTCAATATATAATGAAAAAGAAAGGGCAGGACCAGTCCCCGGACCCGAACAGACACACCAACAGCAAGTTGTAATAAAGTGTATGGTGCACCAGGAAAGATATTTATAATGCACAATGTATTTGAAGACCTGACATGTAACTATAGTTCAGAGGGAGTGCTGCATGAGCACTCAAACCAGACCTCCGAAGGATCACCCACTATGAGTGATCACACTATAGTACTAATGTCAATGTGTTCATTGTGTCCCTTTGGGTGTAATGTATCCAATATATATATCCAGTAAGTCTCCCTCATGCATAATCTTTTGAAACGATCCCCACCCATAAAGGTTGGAGGGATATACTCGATGCCCATAACTCGTAGGGACCTAGGATCTTTTGAGTGTTTATTACAATAATGACGGGAGAGGTTGTGTGTTTGACACCTATGTATTATGTTTCTTCGATGCTCTAGAAACCTCGTGCTTATAGCTCTCGATGTGCGGCCTACATATTGTAGACCGCACTCACATGATATTAGGTAGATTACGTATTCACTGAGACAATTCATGTATTCCACTATGTCATGTGAAGTGCCGTTGGAGAAAGATTTAAATTTATTTGTTTTAATCAAATGTTTGCACGTAAGGCATCTGCTTCTCCCGCATCCAAAGTTCCCCTTAACCCTAAAGGGAATGGATCCATCTATTCTAGAATTATTAAATACTTTGGATGTTTTTAGTTTGCTGGGTGCAATCATTGTTTTAATATTCCTAGCTTTCTTAAAGATCACAGGAGCATATTTTGGTAATAGATGACCAATTTCTGGTATATATATATATATATGTAGAGGTATCAGTACCGTGTTAGCCGAGCTTCAATAATCAAAAAATAAATAGATGATACCGTTCTGTGGCTAACGAAATGCTTTTATTTGTGCGAGCTTTCGAGATACACTGATCTCTTCTTCCGGCGATGTTACAATGAATGAAGCAAGCAAAAGCTATACTATAAACAGTATCTATTGGAATGACATTCCAATAGACACTGTTTATAGTATAGCTTTTGCTTGCTTCATTCATTGTAACATCGCCGGAAGATGAGATCAGTGTATCTCGAAAGCTCGCACAAATAAAAGCATTTCGTTAGCCACAGAATGGTATCATCTATTTATTTTTCCCTCACATTTTTTTTGGACATTTATGGTGAGCACATCAGGTGTCTCACATGTTTTGCTTCACTTGCAGTTACAATGTGTATTTTGTGCGTCAATGCAATATTAAACTATCCAGGTATCGGTTCCAGATCAGTTTAGTGCATGTGCACTCTCTCCGGTTATCCAAGATATAGCCGATGACAGTGACTGTGTGGTGGGTGACAGTGACTGGGTGGTGGGTGACAGTGACTGGGTGGTGGGTCACATTGACTGGGTTAAGTGACTGGGTGGGGTGTGTTAAGTGACTGGGTGGGGTGGGTTGAATGGGTGACTTACCTTGACCGGGTGGGTGCCACTTCCTGCTTCATTGCCGCTTCCCCCCCCCCCCCCGGCCCCCCATGTCCCCTTGGCAGCTGCCCCATTACAGGTGGGGAGGGCGCGGAAGGTGGTCTCGGGGAAAGCACAGGAGGGGGTGCACAGGAGGTGGGCTTGGGGGGCACACGGGAGGTGGGCAGCTGGGGGGGATGGGAGGCGGGCAGCTGGGGGGGGGCGCGAGATGCCGGGTGGCTGCAGCATCCTCTGCATCTGCTGCTGGGTTGGTGCACGGGAAGTGAGCTCTGGGGGTGGGGTGCGAGGCTGGCAGGCGGCTGCAGCATCCCCCGTGGCTGCTGCATGGGCAGGAGGTGCACGTGAGGATGCAAGGTTGGCGCTTCCCCGCCCTCCGTCCCACGTTGGGAGGGGTATCGAGGAAGCAAGGGGGGGAGCGGGCCGGACCAGGCCCAAAGGCAGGGCCCACAGGCAGCGGCAGCAGACAGGACACCCTGCGGGACCTCGGCTCTGCGCATGCACAATCGCCGCCATATTTTTTTTTAAACTTTTTTTTATTATTATAACGACCAGGGCCATGCCCCCTGACTCACGGGGCCCAGGGCGCCCGTGCCTTTTGTCCCCCCCTGTTGGCGGCCCTGACCACGCCCCTCGATTGGGTCTGAAAATCTTGGGCCGAGGGAGCGGTGTGCTTTATCCATCAGGAGTGCAGGGTCTTCTAAGGCTGGGTCAAGGTGCATGAATAACCGTCTAAGTAACCCTGCAGTTGGTCTGTAGCCACTGACTCAGTGATGTTTCAAATACGGTCATCTTTCCCTATTTTCTATTTCTTCTAATCCAACTTTTAGTAGTTTTAATTCCTCCTACACCCGCTGTATTTCTCTGTTTGTGTTGACCTATCTTTTGCGACTCTCACTGGCCTTTTGCTCCAGGTGTGTGGTGCGTTTGTTAAGGGCTTACACCTCTGCTCTGAACTCTGTCACCGCCTTATGGAAATCAGCCTGAATTGAGTTCTTGATATCCGTAGCTATTTTTTTCTAGGTCCTTTAGGGTAATACTCTTATTCTGCTCCTACTCCATGTTGGCTCTAATCTGCACATGGAGGTCCCATAGAGGATCGCTGCCATCTTCCAGATCCGATGGCTGCAGCGGGCCTTGTTTAAAAGTGTAGATACCTCTTGTGTAGTAGCTTTTTTAGTTTTATTAGGCATCTTACATAATGCTCAATTATGCTTAGTTGCATAAATATATGTTTTCCAGAGATTTCATCTGATTTATTTTAACTGGTTGTGGCAGGATTCATGGAGCTACATTAGAGCACTCCCATTCTCCTCAGTGCATGAACAGTGCCCCCCCCCCCCCATTGTTTTTTTTTTTTATTTGTAACTTTTTCTATTTCTTGGGCTTTATATTTTCTGTTTCTATTTATTAGCCCACTATTAAAGATGAGTCTAGTTATTCTATTCTATATTTGTTTTTTCAGTGAATATTAACAGATGATTCTTTTTATTTTGTAGTTAATTCGTTTTTTTCTTTTTAGCAGTTTCTCTTGTTAGTTGCTTTGTTGTTAGTATCTTTGGATACTTCACTGTCTGCGCATTGTCTGACCTTTTGATTGGTTGTGATTGCATTGTGATGTCAATACATGGACCTAGGACAGAGTGAAACACATACAGTACAGTAGGCTTTTTGAGACTATCACAAATAACCTCTGTGCACATGAGTGAAAGATATCCCTGGTCCCCAGTGAACGGACTCTCTCAGCTCTCTGTGTAGTTGATCTGTGCCTGACTTTTTGTCTTGTTGTAAGTGCAAAACTTTATTTTACATTTTGACTATAAATGTTTTTTGCACTATCTTTGCCTCTCCTCTCTTTTCCACATACAGTATTGGAAGTTTTGTGTATCTGGTTACATTTGGACTGTGCCACTGATCAAGGGATCCATCAAGGGATCCATCAAGGGTTTTATCCACGTAATGATCTTGTAGCATGTGAGTGGGATACCTCCTATTTTTAGATTTTTTCACCCCTTTTTTCTGATCCTTTGCACCACATTGTGTTTTTTCTATTTTTACATTCTCTTGTTGGCTTGCACTTTGTCTACCCTACAGCAAAGTAAAAATTCCCTGGTTTTACTCCAATACTGCCTTGATGCATAGACCCCATAGAATCAGTAGTCTATAATAAAAAAGCACCACATTTATTTTTTTAAGAAATTTTTGCAAAAGGTAATTCATGGAATTTAAGTCTAATATCATATGGTACTGTAACTATAGAGCTCTTATGAAAGACCTCTTTAGGCACTCAAGAACTTGTCCTGTCTCTCCCCGTGATTCACAATGCAATTAAAGAACACAATGAGAGTCTTCAAACATGTTGCAGTTATGTAACATTTTAACTTATCTCAAGGTCACTAATATAATAATCAATTTGAACTGTTGAAAGATATGTTACCAAAATCATTAGTATACAGGAATTTCAATTATATTTCAGTTGCAGTTATCATTTTTATTAATCAAATTTTAATTTCCCAATATTGTTCAAATGCTTATATGCGGATACTGAATATACTTTTAGATTGTTTAGGCAAAAATATCTACAGTAGAAATCTCTCACAACAGAATAATACATATTTTACCTGATGTTGCATTCGATTTCAATTTGTCTTGTATTAAAGAAAGAGGTTGGTTGTGTTTTTTTTTATTTTCTTTAATGCTCTGCATGTTCTTGAATAAATTCTGGTACAATATTATGTTGGTGGGTTTTAATACAACATTCTTGAGATCTTTGATGACTGTCGTTATCCTAAAACAAAAAAAGAAATACATATTTAGTGAATTTCTAAACTTTTTTTTGGAGTGGTATCCAATTATTATAATTAAATATATTTACAAATTTGCAATAGTCTTCAACATATAACCCCACATTAATAAACAAGACAAAAACTAAAAACATTAACAAACAAGTGACCACGTCTTCCCACCTGACTCAAAGGAAAAGCAATATGTTACTTCTATTCAGTGGCTTTACTACTGTATCACTAAACCCCACAATGCAGGTGTGGGGGGTGGGGGGGGGGGGCGAGACAACAGGGGACCTGCTGGATTGCGCTGGAAGTTGGGCTCAAGTTCTGTGCCAGCTGCTGCTCTCTCCATTTGCTTGCTGCGGGACCTACACAAAACACAAGCAATTCTTCCTGCCCCTTCCCGTTTCCCTATCCACATGGCTGAACAAACAGAGAGGGTTGAAGCAGCTTTATCCCTCCCCCCCCAGTTATAAATACTGTAAGTGTCTGTGATTGTGTGTAGGGGAGGAGGGACTGTGTGTGTGTATTGTGTGTGTAGGGGGGGGAGGAATTGTAATTCCTGTAGGAGGATGAAAATTGTGGGTGTAGGTGGGGGAAATTTTGGGTGTCGGAGGGAGGGAAAATCTAAGTGTAGGAGGGGGAGATATTTTGGGTGTAGGAGGGAGGAAAATCCTGTGTGTAGGATGGGGGAAATTGTGTGTTTATGTAGTGGGGAATTGTGTGTGTGTGTGTGTGTGTGTGTGTGTGTGTGTGTGTGTGTGTGTGTGTGTGTGTGTGTGTGTGTGTGTGTGTGTGTGTGTATATATATATGTATATATATGTATGTGTATATATATATATATATATGTATATGTGTATGTGTGTATGTATATGTATAAATACATATATATATATATAATATATATAAAAAAGAAGAAAAGAAGCGCCGAATCCTAGTGCATTACTGTGCAAAAATAAATTTAATTCCCAAAAAAGGCTCATAAAATGAACTCACAAACATAGAATATTTAAAAGCATATTATGAGATTATACTCATGCTCCAGAGGATCAGCAACTGCCGCTTTTCTGCTATACTGCTCCGTGACTACACTGTGTCCAATATTGCCCTCGTTGTTCACCGCCAGCAGGAACTCACGATATCAGGCTCTCCGCAGACTCCTCTCCCCGGGCACACACCAACAGTTGATCTTTAGTTCCCTCCGGGGACGATGGATGCGGCGGGACAGCGGAGGACGTCACACGGTAGATGTAATTACCAAACAGGTAGGAATAACGAGCAGGTTTGCAAGAAGCGTTAGAAGATCCACTGCACACCTGGCCCTACGCGTTTCATCAGCTAAACTGACTTCTTCAGGGGAGGTGTGTGTGTATATATATGTATGTGTATATGTATGTGTGTATGTATATGTGTATGTATATGTATATGTGTGTGTGTGTGTGTGTGTGTGTGTGTGTGTATATATATGTTTTTTTTTTGTCCTGGAACGGGGTTACATAGTTACATATAGTTACATAGTAGATGAGGTTGAAAAAAGACGTACGTCCATCAAGTTCAACCTATGCTAAATCTAGACAACAGATACAGATACTGTAGCCGTGCTCCCCAGACTCACCCTATTGTTACATGTGTAGGGAAGGTTGCAGCAGTGCAGGGAGCGCTCCGGAGGCTCCGCAGTATCAGAGTATCAGTATCAGGTCACCGCCATGTTGAATGCTCGCGCAGGCGCAGCGGGCCGTGGAGGTGACCAGGGAGCAGAGGTCGCGCATGCGCGGCCACAAGTTGCAAAGCCTGCGAAGGAGGGACGTCTCCTATAGGGTGGAGCGTACGGGACTACGAGTCCCAGTAGGCACCGCGAGACCAGGTGATGCCAGGGAGCCTATAGGGTGGTAAGGATAGTGGGAGGAAGGTTAAAGGGTTGCGCAGAGCAAGCATGTTGAGCAGAACCAGCAGGAGGAGGAAGGAGATGGAGCTCCATGTGTAGGGAGGCCAACAGCCCCTACACTAGGCCCTTTACCCCGGCCCAGTTAGGCCCTGGAGATCCCAGCATCAGGGTCAGAGAGACTACACCTTTTACTCAGCACCTCACCAGACCTACTCTCGAATAGACCACTTTCTGACCACCAAAAATGTGATTGCGGCAGCCATTGACTCAGACATTGGCTCAATCACTTGGTTCGACCACGCCCCAATCACCCTGACACTATCAATCCCCTTTGAAAAAACAACAAACTACTCTTGGAGACTAAATGATTCACTACTAAATCAACCTGAGATAGAAAGGGAAATTAGAACCTCACTTAAGGACTATTTCTTTTTCAACACAGGAACAGTCTCCTCTCCAGCAATCCTATGTTAAGCCCATAAGGCAGCCATCAGAGGGAAATTTATTTCCATCGCGTCCCACAGGAAAAAAGCCCGCCAAGCGCTAATCAAAGAACTCACAGATAGCATCAAAACAATAGAACAAGCCCATAAGGCTAACCCCTCAAAAAAAATATACAAAACATTGCTAACAGCTAGAACAAAACTTAGGCAAACTCAGCTGGAGGATGTTGAAAAGGCCCACAAATGGACCAATCAACAATACTACGATAAGGGTAACAAGGCCGACAGGCTCTTGGCCAGTAAACTGAGATGGGTACAAAAAAGATCACAAATAACGGCCATCAAGAGTAGGTCTGGTGAGATACAATATAGTGACAGCAAAATTGCAGCAGAATTTACAAAATACTATACTGAAATTTATAACCTAAGATCTAAAAATGGCCGACCTGAACCAATAGCAACAGAACTAATAACACAATACTTAGACAAATGCCAACTCCCCACATTAACGGAGGAGGAAAACACAGTCCTCAATGCTGAGATCTCAAAAGATGAACTGGAAGAGGCGGTCAAATCACTAAAGATAACTAAGTCTCCTGGCCCTGATGGTTTCACCAATGTCTACTATAAGAGATTCTTGCCCACTTTATCCACGCATCTCTTAAAAACATTCAACCACTTTATGGAAGGGAACCAAATCCCCCAATCAATGTCTCTTGCCAACCTAGCTATCATACACAAGGAAGGCAGAGACCCGATGCAATGTGGAAGCTATCGCCCAATCTCCCTTCTCAACAGTGATCTCAAATTATACAGTAAAATACTTGCAAACAGATTAAACCCCATCTTACTGAGATTAATCAATATCGATCAAGTAGGATTTGTCGCAGGCAGGCAAGCCTCAGACAACACCCGGAAGATAATCAACATTATTGATCATGTCCACCTCACAGGAACCAAAGCACTACTTTTAAGCCTAGACGCAGAGAAGGCGTTCAAAAGAATAAACTGTCAATTCCTGGACCATACTATGCGCAAATTTGTCTTCAAAGACGCATATCTAGAGGGGGTCCTTAGACTCTACCAAAACCCGTCAGCAACAGTAAAATTACCAGGGGGCAATAACCAGAGATTCGAGATCACAAATGGAACTCGGCAGGGATGCACCCTCTCTCCTCTCCTCTTTGCACTAACCATAGAGCCGCTGGCATCGGCAATACGACTCAATGTAGACATCCAGGGAATAGAAATTGGGCACAGGCAGCATAAAATATCCCTATTCGCAGATGATGTCATTCTAACCCTCTCCAAACCCCAAATCTCCCTACCCAAGCTTCAAAAGGGACTCCGAGATTTTGGAAAAATCTCAGGATACAAAATAAATAACGATAAATCGGAAGCCCTGAACCTAAGCCTGCCAGAGCCAGAGGTGAAACTCCTCAAACTAAACTTTAACTACCGTTGGAGCTCCTCCTGTATCAAATACTTGGGAGTCAAGAGATCGAGGACCTACCAATCTTTATATCAACATAACTATCCAGCCCTGTTCCAAAAAATCAAACAAGATCTAGACAAATGGGGAGGATACCAGATATCATGGATCGGGAGAATGATCTCAGTTAAAATTAACATACTCCCTAGATTGCTATACTACTTTCAGACTCTCCCGGTCCACATCCCTGGCTCGGAATTGAAAAACACCCAAAAGTTAATCTTCCAATTTATTTGGCAAGGGAAAAAACCCAGAGTCACCAGAACGGTTCTCTTGGCCTCAAGGGGGAGAGGAGGACTGGGAGTCCCAGACATTACAAGATATTACCTAGCCGCCCAATTGCGACAGGTAGTAGTCTGGAACGCTAACCCAAACCAACACTGCTGGCTAGATATAGAAACACAATATGCCGGGACGCCCTCACTGCCGGCTTGCCTTTGGTCCCTGAGCAGGGAGGACATGCAGAATAGCAAATTCAAATTAGGCCCAATGAGACACACATGGGAGACCTGGACGAAGTGCAAATTCAAATTTAAGCTCACAACACCTCAATCCCAACTTACACCAATTCACAAAAATCCGAAATTCCCACCTGGCTGTGAGCCCAGACAATTCGATCAATTCAAAACAAAAAATATCAGAGCGGTTGCCGACCTCTTGAGCCTCGGGGAGTTCCTGAGTTATCAAAATCTACAAACCAAATATGAAATAGTAGGGCTAAATCTTTTCAAGTACCTACAAATTCTGCACTTTATTCAAACATTATCCCCAACGTTGGAATTTCCCCCTCTCACCGGCTTCGAGCAGCTCTGCAGAGAGACAGGCCACCAGAGAGGTCTTATAACGCAAATTTGTGCAGAACTGGAGAGGGCCACAGAAGCCCCCACACATTACTATATGCTACATTGGGCAGCAGAATTGGGTATGGTTATAGACCGAGAGGATTGGGAAAGTATTTGGGAAAATGCCTCAGGAACTTCCATATGTACCACAATCAAAGAAAATATATACAAGATACTGTTCCGCTGGTGTCTTACCCCAGTTAGAATAAATCAAATCTACCCCCTGGCTTCCGACCTGTGTTGGAAAAGCTGCGGTCAAAAGGGGGACATGGCCCATATCTGGTGGACATGTCCGGAAATTCAGAAATACTGGGAAACAATACAAAAATTAATAGAAGAGGTCACAGACCTCACAATACCCATTGACCCGCTGACCTATCTGTTGGCCAGGCCCTTAGATACACTGGACCGACCAACAGGCAAATTAGTCTCCTTCATTCTCACGGCGGCTAGATGTGCGGTGGCAGCCGCCTGGAAGAAGTTGTCTCCCCCCTCTAAACAAACAGTAATAAAAAGGGTGCAAGAGGTTATTGATATGGAGAGACTGTCCGCCTTTTTGAAAAGGTCCACTACCTCTTTCAATAATATATGGGACCCCTGGCTAACCCAAATGGCGCTCCTACGTCGAAACACCCCATAACAGTAGAGGGAAAAAAATAGAACCAAGGCCCAAATTAGGGATGCCGAGGAGAAGGGGAGTAATGCCCCCCCCCCCACAATGCCCCCCCCTCCCACTTTCTCTCTCCTCCCTGCCCCCTTTCTGTTTCCACACTCACGCCACCCCGGTAGACCCCGAAGGGTCATTGGGACGTTGAGACTCTTTCCTTTCCTCTCCAGTTAAAAGGTAAAAACTTGCATTAGGCTAATATATTGTTTGTATTTTCAATACCGTGAAATGTTATAACTGCCTAATAAAAAAATTTTAAACAAAAAAAACAGCAAGCTTGACCCTACCTGTCTTTCTAACTATCGACCTGTCTCCCTCCTGCCTTTTGATCCAAACTCCTTGAACGTCTTGTATTCTGTCACGGGAGACTCCTGTGGCAGGTAGGATCTCGGTTTGCCGGAACAGCAGGAGCGTAGTAGGGGTCACAATCAGAGGTCTGAGGCAGGCGGCAGATAGCGAAGTCAGGCAACAAGTACGGGTCCGAGGCAGGCGGCAGATAGTGAAGTCGGGCAACAAGCAGAGGTCGGCAACGAGGAGACTCTAACAGGACAGGTCTGGGAGCAGGGACTGAGACTGGGGAGCAGGGACTGAGAACGGGGAGCAAGGAACAAACAGGGACAAGCCAGATTACCAGCAAGGGCCTTTACTAAGAACAGAATCAATACAGGAACAGATCAGGATCAAAGACAGAGGCATGTGCAATAGGAGTCTGACTTGAAACAAAGGCAAAGCAGAGCTATAAGACAGAGAGAGGAGCAACAAGAGGACAGACAGAGGAACCCAGAGGAACAGAAGGCAGCAGCACACCCAGTGGACAAAGAAGAACTATGGCAAGGCAGGAGGTCTAGGAGACCCTGACATTACTCCCCCCTCTCGAGAGCATTCTCCGGACGATACTCCAGGCTCTTCCCGGAGGCCTTGATGAAAAGTGGACTCAAGGTGACCCACCTCTGGTGGTTTGTCAGCAGGCAGAGGGTACTCCACAGGTACATTGGGTGCTGCAAGGAACCTCCGAATGGGTGCATTCAACCCAAATGCAGGGGCAGAGACATCAGGAACGTGGGCATCAAGGATGGGTGCAGCCTTTCCACATGAGTCAGTGGGGACACAGAGTTCGCTCTCCATGATCTCCTCTTGCGACTGCCATTTCGTGGCATCACCCAATGAAAGACCAGCTATTTGAGTTTTCAGCTCTTGAAGCTGTCCTTCTGCACTTCTTTTCCCACTCAAAGCAGTTGTCAGTTCAGCTTCTTTGGAGTTGAGTCGCGACTCCATATCTCCCAGCTGACTTAGAACAAGGCTTAAATGTGTTTCTTTTTCTTTATTTCTGACCTGTAGCTGCCGGTACTCCTCCCAGACCTTGTCCAGCTCCAGCTGCAGCCGGGCCTTCTCATGGGCTGTGTGATTCAACACTTTGCAGGCCTCAGCCATCTTGACCTCATAGCGCAGTATCAGGCCAACCACTTGACGGACGGAAACCTCCTCCCTCTCTTTTTTGGCAAGCTGTGTCTTGAGCTCAGCGATCAGCAGTGCTGTGAGATGCTGTGATGTGTGTTCAGCTGTCAGCTTTAGCTCTTTCATTTTTAGATGTTGTTGCAATTTCCACTCCTCAGTGAGAGATCCCTGGTTAAGTGCATACTGCAATTCTTTTCTCAGGGCTTTCATCTCTTCACTGAGATCATTTTGAACTCGCTTCCATGCATCCCTCATCACGTCTTGGAGCTCTGCAAATTCATTTGCTATGGTCTCAGCAGCTTGTCTTTTGCAGGTCTCTTTCTCTTAGGTGTACTGGCTGTTAGGGATGGAGCAGTGTCTCTGCTCCTCTAAGTCTTGCTTCAGGTTCTGGACCGCCTTGTGCTCACTCTCATACAGGGTTACCTGGGCTCTAAGCTCCTCCTCCAGAGAGGCTCTGGTTATGCTCAGTGTGGCCTTCAGCTCCTCATGCTGCTCTTTTGGGACACACTGGGTACACAAATACTCTTGCAGCATCTTTACTTTGTAGGCAGTCTGGAAACTTTCTTCCTGTAGAACTTGCTGCTTTTCCTCAGCATTCACTCATCTCTCCTTGGTGTCCTGCAGATGTGTATGCAATTCTTGCAGCTGACTCTGCAGCATATTTTCTGCTTGTGTGCGCTGCTCCAGCGAGACACGTTCTTCTTGCAGCACTCTCTCTGCATTCTGCAGTGCTGTCTGCACGTCTAACTTTTCCTGGGCTAACTGTTTCTTCTCCTCTCCTAATTCATGGAGTCTTTTATCTCCTTCACTGGATTGGACAAAGAAGTTCTTACTCATTTGGTTTATAGTTTCAAACCTACTATTTAACTCTTCGGAGGCATCTCTCATAGAACGTATCTCTGTTTTCAAGTAGCATCTCTCCTCCCGAATGACTTCCATCTCTTTTTTGAAGTAGCAAATCTCCTCCTGGGAGACTTTAAGCTCTGTATTAAGCTTGTCAATTTCCTTCATAGAGATTTCCATGAATTCATTACTTTTAGAAGCGAGGCGCTGATCCTCAGCAGCATCAGCATATGCCCCCTCCAGCTCACCTGACATGACATTCAGGTCACTCTCCAACTGGTGCTTTTCTTTTTCCTGGAGAACACACTTAGCAATTGCTGAAGATAGACAGCTCTGTAGTGCAGCCTTGGCTTCTTGCGCTTTATTTTAACGTCCATGAAGACAATCAATCTCTTTTCGTGCAGATTGAAGTGTCTGAGTTAGGGCATCTTTTCCTTGATTAAATACTTCTTTCTTTTCTTCCACTATTCTTGGGATAAGTCTGTGAGTTGCCTTAAGCTGCAGCATATCTCTTTCATCAAGTGCAGACTCTGAGGTTAAAGGTTCATCCTTAATTCCTTCTGCCACTTCCACAGTAATACCTCCTTTCTTTTTCTTCTTCTTCCTTGCTTTGAGAAGTTCTGAAGAATCAGTGGTACTGTGTTCACATTTACTGCTCAAGACTGTTTTCAGAGTGGGAGCCATAAGTTCGGACATACTGTAGGGAAACCAAACTTCCTAAGAAACCAGTAAAGCGGAAATGTGTCTTTAAAGCAGAGGCATTAGAATGAACAACAGGAATATTAGACACAGAGAGACACAAGATAGGAGAGCTGACCTTTTGAGACCTTAGCATCAGTCCCAGAGGTATCATAAATGCAAAGAAAAAACATAGACAGAGAAACAAGTAGTTATATCTGAAACTTTAGACATCAGGCGTGGGGATATAATATAAAACAGAAAACCTGCAGTTAAATATGAATCTTTAGACATCAGGCGTAGGGATATCATATAGCCAGAGAAAACCTGCAGTTAAATCTGAAACTTTAGACATCAGGCGTAGGGATATCATACAGAGAAACCTGCAGTTAAATCTGTATCTTTAGAAATCAGGCATAGAAATATCATAGACAGCAGGAAACTACTACAGAAAAAACTTACAGTTAGATCTAAAACTTTTGACATCAGACATAGGAATATCAGACAGAGAAACCTGCAGTTAAATCTGAAACTTTAGATATCAGGCATAGGGATATCAGACAAGAGAACCCTGCAGTTAAATCTGTATTTTTAGAAATCAGGCATAGAAATATCATAGACAGCAGGAAACTACTACAGAAAAAACTTACAGTTAGATCTGAAACTTTTGACATCAGACATAGGAATATCAGACAGAGAAACCTGCAGTTAAATCTGAAACTTTAGATATCAGGCTTAGGGATATCAGACAAGAGAACCCTGCAGTTAAATCTGAAACTCTAGATATCAGGCATAGGGATATCATAGGTTGCAGAGAAACAAACTTCAGGGGAACTTGCAGGTAAACCTGAAACCTTAGAACCAATCATAGGAAGAACTACAGATTGTAGGAAAAATCACAGCATGCAGTAACAAAATAATGGAAGCACTCTTGTCTTTTGAAATGGAAACCCTGTGAACAGCAGTGGTCCAACCAGGGAAAGCAGTAAATCAAGGTAACCGTCTTAAATATAAATGTGAGTCTGAAAATCTGCAGTGGCCCACCCAAAAATGCAGAGACAAGCCTTGTCCAGGGAATTAAAGTCAGAGTCTAAAAAGGTGGCAACAGGTACTGCAATGGTTAACCCAGGCACTGCACAAAAGAAAAACCTCAAATAAAGGTGCACTAGTCTCTGCAGCAACAGTTCTAGTCTCAGCAAAAATGTTTTTCTTTATGAACGCAATAATTCTTGCAGAACATTTAGCAGCAACAAAAAAAACCTTCAAGATCCCAACTGGGATTTCCAAAAAAGAAACAAAAGTACTTATCTTCAACCATGCGGATGCAGTCTGCTGCAGCAGGCAAGAAAGGGTGCAGGCAGAAGAAGAATCTGTTCCAGCGAGGTCCAGAAGTGGCCTTTGTTTTCTGTCACGGGAGACTCCTGTGGCGGGTAGGATCTCGGTGGCCGGAACAGCAGGAGCGTAGTAGGGGTCACAATCAGAGGTCTGAGGCAGGCGGCAGATAGCAAAGTCGGGCAACAAGCAGGGGTCCGAGGCAGGCGGCAGATAGCGAAGTCGGGCAACAAGCAGAGGTCGGCAGCGAGGAGACTGGAACAGGACAGGGGTGCAGGAACAGGTCTGGGAGCAGGGACTGAGACCGGGGAGCAGGGACTGAGAACGGGGAGCAAGGAACAAAAGGGACAAGCCAGATTACCAGCAAGGGCCTTAACTAAGAACAGAATCGATACAGGAACAGATCAGGATCAAAGACAGAGGCATGTGCAATAGGAGTCTGACTTGAAACAAAGGCAAAGGAACAACCAGGAAGCAGAGCTATAAGACAAGAGGACAGACAGACAGACAGACAGACAGAGGAACCCAGAGGAAACAGAAAGCAGCAGCACACCCAGTGGACAAAGAAAAACTATGGCTAGGCAGGAGGTCTAGGAGACCCTGACATATTCTCTCATTTGCTCAATTTTCTCTACACCTATTCTCTCCTAGACCCTCTACAATCTGACTTCCGCACTGGTCACTCCACTGAAACAGCCCTCACTAAAATAACTAATAACCTCCATGATGCCAAAGACAGAGGTCATTACACTCTGCTCATACTATTTGACCTCTCTGCAGCATTTGACCTCATGGACCACCCTCTTCTCCTTCACTTTCTCCATACTCTTGGTTTTTATAACAAAGCTCTATCCTGGATCTCCTCCTACCTCTCCCATCATATATCAGTGTCTCTTTTGCTAACACCTCCTCCTCCTCTATCGATCTCCTGTGGGGGTACCCCAGTGCTCTGTCCTGGACCCCTTCTCTTGGTCTCTATACACACTTTCTCTAGGTAACCTAATCACATCTCTTGGGTTTAAATATCACCTCTATGCTGATGACACACAAATGTACTTTTCAACTCATGACCTTACACCTGCTGTACAAACCAAAGTTCCTGAATGTCTCTGGACTATATCATCCTGGATGGCCCTCCGCCGACTTAAACTTAACATGGCAAAAACAGAACTCCTTATACATCCTCCCAAACCTGGCCCTACTACCTCCTTCCACATTACTAATGGAAGTATCATCATTCACCCAGTAGCCCAAGCACGCTGCCTAGGGGTCACACTCGACTCTTCACTCACATTCTCCCCTCACATTCAAAACGTATCTAAAACCTGTTGCTTTTTCCTCCGCAATATTATAAAGATATTCCCTTTCCTCTGTTACACGACTGCTAAAATGTTGACTCAGGCCTTCATTCTCTCCCGTCTCTATTACTGTAACCTCCTGCTGTCCGGCCTTCCTGCCTCTCACCTGTCTCCCCTACAATCTATCTTTAGCGCAGCTGCCAGAAACACTCTACTCTTTCCTAAATCTGTCTTGGCGCCTCCCCTGCTGAAATCACTCTCCTGGCTTCCTATCAAATCACGCATCTCTCACTCAATTCTCCTCCTCACTATTAAAGCTTTACACTCTTCTGCTCCTCCTTACATCTCAGCCCTAATTTCTCGCTATGCACCATCTAGACTCTTGTGTTCTGCTCAAGGATGTCTTCTCTCTACCCCTTTGTAACTAAAGCCCTCTCCCACTGTGATGATGAAAGTGTCCCCAGGCCACCATTTAAAGCATTATGCCCAGCTGGGGGGGCACTGAGGCATTAAAGGTGACTGTGGAGTGTCAGTTCTGTGGTCCACAGCTGACTGCAGTCCTAAAATGTATTTTAACCTGTCCAAAATGTGCCCGTGGGGAATTGTGAGTATCAGCTCTTGAACCCAATTGTGGTATTTAACTATTGGTACTGTAGTGCCGACGAGTATTCTAAAACAAATCTTGGGAAATCACCAACAATACCCAGGTACATGCTAGGTATACAGTATGCTGCAACATTTCAGTGACATTTCTGCAGACAGACTAATGGCCCATCGGATTAACAGCGGGGTCACTGGCAGTCCCATTCAAACTGAATGGGACTGCCAGGGACCCTTGCTGTATTAATCTGATGGGCCATTAGTCTCTGTAGAAATGTCACTGAAATGTTGCAGCATGTACCCAGCATGTACCTGGATCTTATTGGTGATAGCCCCAGATTTTCCAAGTCAAGTTTAAGGCAAGCTTTAGAATACTCTTCAGCGCACCTGTATAATAAAGATGTACGTGGTTTTACTGTTCCAGGAGTGCTAACCAGCGGGAATGTGCCAGGCGTGAGAGTCGGGGATGATTTTACGGTAAACCTTTGTCAGGGTGTGTTTGGGTAGATGGGGGGCCCATGTTGCGTGTTACCCCGAAACATGCACTCAGCCCCAGATTCCTGAGGACATGAAGAACACAGACCCCTGGCTAAAATCCCGCATGGAACGCAGGTTGCAGCTCACCGCCAAATCCCCCTGCGTCAGCACAAACCAGGGCAGTAAAACAGGGCAGGGAACTGGGTTACATTCCAGGTCCCGGGATATGCCCGTACCCCAGGACCCAGTGAGGGGTTCCGTAACACTCACCAGGGATAAGGTGGAGAGAGTTGTAAGGGTTACATTTTGAGTTAAAGCGTAGAGTGTCAGATCCGCAGCCAACTGCTAGCTGCAGTCCTGTGAATGTGTATAAACTGTCTATAGCCGCCCTACTAGGAATAAGAGGGCCCTATACCATATTAAGGGTTAATGAATACCCCCCCAGCCTACACGGGGCATAAGGGGTTAATTTATTGGTGTGTTAGGAAAATGTATTATAAAAATTGATAAATTAAAGCTAACCTCGTTTATCTGTGTTAACATTATAGGCATAATGGAATTCTCCTTCATTCCTGCCAGGCCAGGCCACTTAGGGGTGGCCTGATTAACCCCCTATCTCCACAATAGATTTTTACTAGCAGCAGCTGAGTCCTTGTGTATTTATAATATCAACAAAAACACCTGGAAAAACATGGTTTGCATTTTTATTATATTAGCATCAGCTGAGAAATTAATAGGCAACAGATTGTAATATTTGATCCCATGCTGTACACGAAAAACAGTTTTTGAGCTGTTGGGATATATTTTTCATAACGTTGTCAAACTAAATACAGTATATTGAATCAAGATTCAAATACAACCTCAAAGATTGAATTTTGCTATGGTATGTTGAGCAAATTGTTGTCTAACGACTGGCAATGTACCTTTTAGGAAAATAAACTTAGAAGCAGAGTTTTAAATACTATTTGCTTAGAATGTCTATGCAAGTATTTCTAATTTTTTTTTGTTATTATTTGTTAAGTAGAAATATTTTTTTTCTATTTTAGTGCTTTTATGACACATCGGATATGTCTCGGCCCTGACAGGTCAGAGGCTCTATTGACGTACCAGCTACTACATGGGGGAATGCTAATTTCCTAGTGGTTGATTGGGTATGTCCTATCGAAACAAAAATGGAGCCCCCTTCAAGTCCATTTTGGAAAGCAATGGGAAGGGGGGCAGTTATGTGGTTGCTGCTGAAGCCACCACACGGTGACAAATGCCAGAGGACCCGTGGCACTATGAAGATTCTGGTCAGATAAAACAATGAATGTGCTTAAGGAAGTTCAAAGAGTGCATACTCACAATGATCTTTCAAAGTTATTCACCTGGCCTGGGGTTTCCCCAGGGGTTGGATAATTATGACAAGGGTTGTTCATGTTACACAAGATTGTCTGTATCCATGGCAGCGTGCCAGCTGATGGCATGGCCTTATTCCGATAGTGACCTTAAAGAAATTATGAGAATTTATTTTTTAATATATCATTCTCAAAGGTTCTGGTAAAAATAATATATAAAATAAACCTCTCAACTATATTTGTATTTATAATTAATTACAATAATTTATCTTTTACACATTGTTACCAAGCATTTTGAAATACAGTCAATCTCTTGGTGGCCTTATCACATCTCTTGGGTTCAAATATCACCTCTATGCTGATGACACTCAAAATTACTTTTGCACCCCAGACCTTGCACCTGCTGTACAGACCAAAATCTATGAATGTCTCTCCGCTATATAATCCTGGATAGCCTTCCGCTGACTAGTAATTCCTCCCAAGTCTGGCCCTACTACCCCTTCTACATTACTGTTGGCACTACTATCATATACCCAGTATTACAAGCACACATTTGACTCTTCCCTCACATTCTCCTCTCAAATTCACAATGTAGCTAAAACCTGATGTTTTTTTCCTCTGTAACATTGCAAAGATACGTCCTTTCCTCTGTGTCTCTACTGCTACAACTCGAACGCAAGCCCTCATTCTCTCCAGTCTTGACTATTGTAACCTTCTACTGCCCGGCCTTCCTGCCTCTCAGCTGTCTCAAATGTGAAAATTAGGTGCGCAACCACAAACAATATATACGTGAAATAGTGATAGGTGATATAAAGGGGTAAAAAATGTGACCTGGTAAACTCGAAAGGAGCGTCTGCAGCTGTGGCACAGGGGATAGCTCAAATAACCCCTAATAGGAACAGGATACAGATAAAACACAGCGCACAACGCTCATAGTGTATTAAAAATTATAATGTAAATCAATAAAGAAGGTGAGTATTATGCGTACATTAATACAAAATAAACAGGCAATTGGAGGGTTATTGTTACCCATACACCACTCGGGACGACAGTGAAGAGGTCTTCAAAATAGGATAAACTTTATTGAACAAACAAAAAGTAGGTAAATAAACACCCTTCGAACGGTGACTCTAACCAACTTGGTTATTGGTACTGTTTTTAATCTTTTTTTCTTTTATTTTAGAGTCACCGTTCGAAGGGTGTTTATTTACCTACTTTTTGTTTGTTCAATAAAGTTTATCCTATTTTGTTTTGATTAGTTGCTCCTAGCAACATGTATTAGGGCCATGACCTGTGTAGTCATTTGACTCCTCCACGCTTCCTCTGGATTGGCTAATGTCCTTGATTGGAGGGCCTATCGGATGGAGGCGTGGGGTATTTAAATGTTTTGTCAATTTTAGAATTATTATTCCCTGATGAAGAGACTTTCAGGTCTCGAAACGCGTTGGAATTAAGATCCTAGCTGTTCTATGAACTTTGGGCTTTGCACTATCTCATTGCGGGCCTTCACGGTGTCTGGGAGGGCTACGACGTGCTGACGCTCCCGAGTGACGTCACTGATACGGATGTACCGGATCGGAGTGTGGAACAGCGTGACTCGTGTTGCTGTAAAGACCCACTGACCTGAGGACACTGCGTGCACCGTGAGCCCTGCTGAACTGTCTACGACTGAGCTGATTACCATCCAAGACACAGCCTGAGTGAAAGTGACCGTGACGGCAGGAGCGGTGTGTTTCTACACTGAAGACCTCTTCACTATCGTCCCGAGTGGTGTATGGGTAACAATAACCCTCCAATTGCCTGTTTATTTTGTATTAATGTACGCATAATACTCACCTTCTTTATTGATTTACATTATAATTTTTAATACACTATGAGCGTTGTGCGCTGTGTTTTTTCTGTATCCTCTCACCTGTCTCCTCTTCAATCTATCCTTAATTCTTCTGCAAGAATCATTTTATTTTCTCCTAACTCTGTCTTCACATCTTTCCTGCTGAAATAATTCTCCTGGCTTCGTATCAAATGTTGTGTAACAAACAAATGTCTCCTTCTCACTTTTAAGGCTATACAATATTCTGCCCCTCCATACATCTCAGCCCAAATTTTTGCTATACACCGTCCCAACTCTTGCGTTCTGCTCAAGGATGTCTACACATTTTGTATCTAATGACCTCTCCCGCCTAAATCCTCTCACTCATAGCCCCACACCTCTGGATTGCCCTTACCCTCAATATTCAACTAGCACCCTCTCCATCCACCATTTAGACTTAATCAAAACACATCTTAAAACACATCTCTAACAAAGCATATGGATATCTGATACTATACACTTTAAACATCAACATTTTTCTTACTTACCGTACCACTTTGATTGTAATCTCAGAGCAGGGTTTCCTTTTCCTAATGTTACTCTTATGTCTCTTACATAAAGGGCGTATTCCCATTATGTGTTATGTTATTACACTGTATGTTACATGTATTACTGCTGTGAAGTGCTACAATATGTATATAGATGGCACGATATAAATAAAGATATACATACACACAAACACACACACACTAACTCAGTGATATAGATGGTACTCCAAATGACACGATTATATTCCACCATATAAAGTACTATTTGTCAGCAATGAAAATCATTCTGCTTTTTGCCACAATACACTTGAATACTAATGTACACTAAAATGCATACATAATGCAATCTTAAGTATTGACTCAGAAATATGAATTGTGTGTATGCATTGCTGTGTTCCAATTAATATAATGAAATTTGCAACAGCTCTCACTAAAAAAAGGTGCGTTTTTAAGATTGTAAAGCAAAATTTTAAAGAAAGTGATTTTTCAAATCATGCTTGAACAAAATCTATACTAGAGAAAATATTAAATCTTGTTTATTTAGAGATGTACAGTATTATTTTGCTTACATCATTTTCTAATAAAAAATTTGAAGTTATTCCATATGGGCCTTATTCTATAAAGTGTGACCATGCTTGCAGTCCCGCATGGAAAGCCCCATTATTTAAATTTTGCTATATTATGACTAAGCGTTATCTAATATAATGCAAAACATAATAATGATTTGAGATGTGCTAGTTGCTTCAAAACGGCTTAGCAACATTTTTCACATTTTATTCTTAAATTACATTTCACCCAAAATGTCACCATTTGGACCTGAGAGAATGGGCCTGAGGAAGGGGTCTTCTTCCCGAAACCTTGCCCCCCTAATACCCTCCTCCACCTTCCTTTTTTCCCTTTGTGTTTTTACCCATCTCTCCTCCTATTTTTCATTTTGTTCACCCCCTGTCCCTGTTTTCCCTACATTTTTTTAGAGTGCACTGACACATTACCCGCTTGTGTGACATTTCTCCATATTTATTACTGTCATGTACTTGCATTAAAATTATCTGTTTGGCATTTACCTCGTTTTATGTTTTTGCTTAAATTTGAGAGTGCTGGAACATTGGTTGTGTTATAACTAAATACTGTACAGTATGTCTGGTCATTTTATAGTATTGTAACACAGAAGCATATTTCCATACTGTAACTGTATGACTTTTGGCAAATCATTAATATAGATTATGACTCACTATACTTATTTTTGTACGAGTGCACAACTTTAGTGGGGGTCCACTTACATTGATTTTTGAATACAGGTGGATTTGTTGATCTAACCCAAACCAAGATGAAGAACAGGAATAAAGGCCACAGCAACTCAATAACAAGACGAAACTGGATAAGAAATAATAAAATGTATTAAAATGTGTTATAATGCATTTGCAATTACAAAATCTAAAACTTGCATTAAAAGATCAACATAATTTAGACAGAAAAATTGCCAATTTAAAGAAAAACATTTGTTATAGAGGAAAAGTTAAAATAACGAACAAAAGAAATAAAAAGGAGCTTGACATTGGACACTCAATTATAAGATGTTACTTATTTTAATATAAAAATTATAAACAAACCACATTAATAACACATTATTTATAACACATATGCAAAATTGACTGCTTACTACAAGATCTTGTAATTCTGCAAAATATAGAACGGGTCATCATACTGTATAATTAATAGTACTTAGCACATACTGTAGATACATTCTATCAGCTTACCTGACCAAAATAAGGTCATTTAATACACTGGTCCAAATGCATCAAGTTCCATTAGGCTATTAAACCTAATGTTAACCTAAATTAATGTTAGGTTAATCATAATGCCTACACTGGCGACACACTTTATTCGAGCTCGGCTAGTCCCACGAATTCGGGTATACCCGGGTGTATTGAGGTTTGTGACTGTTTTCTGCCCGAGTGCATTGAGGTATTTTCCAAGCAGGGATTGAAGCATTTTATTCCCGCTGGCTGCAAAACTGCACAGTATATATATATATATAATGCATTACAATTCATGAATTTATGCCATCTGGTAGACACGCGAAGCATTGCAGCCTATTAAATCCTAATCATTATCATTTAACAGATCAGCCGCCCGTCAGCCAGGCATGAACCCAGGCTGGGAAGGCAAACGCAACAGGGCTTGTCAGAGGTGAGGAGCGGCGCATTCCAGGTATCTGCCAGGTACATACTGGGTATTTGCTCGAATAAAGTGTGTCGGTGCAGTATGTACAAGAGCAAATTACCTAATGTTAACCCAGTGCTACTCCTTAAATAATGTATGCGTATTTTTTCCAGCCATTAGTGCTAATCATATGCAAAAGAGGTGTCACCCCTAACATCGCATATACAATAAAGGCCATTTAGGTTAACAAAGGGATATAACTAATGTTGTTTAGGAGAGAGAGAAGAGTCCTAATTTAATAGACTACCAAGTGCTATATACATCACGTTCAAACACACCTTTAGACAACATGCAGAGAGACACTTGTTCACAAAAAAAATGTGCAGTCACGGGATATGTGAATTGTCATAATAAGGGTCAGCAACATATCTCTCTCTATCCATATTCCAGAGTCTGGAGAGAGTTAAAGACGCCTTTGTGTAAGACATGATATAATGTCTGGTTATTTGAAGCTAATGTACTATGTTAGTGCTAAATTAACCTAACATTAACTCTACACTAATGAGTTAAATGATGACCGTTGTTTTTGCATATACCGTATTGGCCTGAATGTAGTGCTATGTTTGTTTCCTAAAAATGTCCTTCCGAAAACTGTATTTGTATTATATGTGCAGCCTGTAACACCTTTATTTTTCATGTAGAACATCTTCAAAACTTTAGGCTCGTATTATGTGCGAGGCTGTACTATATTCGGGCTGATACAGCAGTTTACTTTAAATGTATGCATGCACTGTATTTTCATGTCAAAGGCTTTGGTCCCGCTGCGTGCAGCACGCGCGGCAGCGGGCCACCAGCCCCTTTCCTCCAGTCTGGAGGTTCCCACTGGCTCCTTCCGACGTGGCTGACTGCGTGCTGTGACGCGTCAGCCGGCCGATGCTGCAAGCTCCAAGTGATTTGCAGCTCTGACGTGTCACGGGTGCGGCAGTCAGCCAATGAGGGAAGGAGGGGAGGGAAGGAGCTACGGAAGGGAGGTGGCTTGGGAGGGGAGCAGGGAAGGAGCTGCGGGGGGGTAAGTGTGTGTGTGTATATGCCTGCCCTTGAACTGCAGCAGGGGCAGAGCAGGCTGCGTGTAAACATGCACAGGGAATATCATCGGCTCACCATGCCTGGCTCCTTTGATAAGTGTATTGGAACACATTTCTACCACGCTTATCAGTTTAAATCACATATCCTGACTTTCTCTGCAGAGGAAACCGGATCGTTGGCTAAATATTTCTGCCAACATTACTTCACATGAGTGAAGTGTGTCCTAATAGCTTCTCAATCGCAGGCTCACAATGCCTACGTTAAATTCCAGCTGATCCAGGCATGATAATTTTTAGGGTCTCACATGCTTCTCATACTTTAAAAAGAGCTGCCTCAAATCATAGCTTCCTATTGGCTATTTTTGGAATTGTTAGACATTTTTGGTTCCTATTGTTAAACACTGTTTGCGATATAATGATTTGATTTATTCAGGTTCCAGTACTGTCAGATAATTAAACCAAACATTTGCATACTTCTCACTCTGCAGCTGATTGTGCAGAAAATTAGCATCAAATGCAGAAGCATTTGTTGCCACATTGTAACTTTGTTGGTGCAATACCTGCTGAATCTATAAAGCTCATAGGGGTCTGTCATGATAATATCTGCTCCGATCCCCCCCCGCTCTGACCTCCCCCCCGGTCTGATTTCCCCCCCTGCTCCTATCCCGCTCCGACCCCCCCGTTCCGATTTCCCCCTGTGTGTATGAGTGCCTGCGTGTCTGTGTTTGAGTGCCTGTGAGTGTGTGAGTGGAGGGGAGCAGAGAAGGAGCTGCAGGAGGGAAGCTGTGTGTGTGTGTCGTGGGTTTCGTATACCCGGGCTCCTGCACACCTTTCGGGGAGGGACGGAGGGAGGGAAGGATGAGGAGGGGGTGGGGGGACGGACGAACGGACGGACCCTCCGCTCAAACCACGCCCCCTCCTGCTCCAGCTGTCGCTCCCTGCAGACCACAGGTAGCGGTCAATTGCCTCTCAGCGCGCCGCCTGAGGCAGCGGGGCCTTAGCCTAAAAGAAACAGTCTTACAATTGCAGTACAGTATGTATCAGACACAGAGCACAAGAACTCCTCACAATCATAAAAGAAAAGAAACAAATATACATTCTGTAGTGCAAATGTGCAAAATTCAAAAGTGGTGATTGAAGAAATCTTCAATGTTACCGAAATATTGCGACTTACGCTTTACCCTTGTTTTAATAGATACAGGGAATTTTTCATGGGTTACATTGTACCTTCTGATTGATTAGTCACTACACTTGCTCAAAATAGACAATATCTAGGGTATAAAAGTGAAAAAGAGTTTGGAATTACACCATATTGTATAGATCTGCTCTCCTGTGTTAGAGATGTATACTGATTAACCCCCTTCAGTAACAACCAGGGACATAAGGATATATTTCCAATATTAAATGGTACCTCTTCTATGATTCAGTGAACACTGAATATGCTACTAATCACTGCTATGACAGAATATTTTACACTATTTCAGACATCCATACTGACATCATTTGGATTCATAAGATTTTTAATCTACTTACCTTGATACAAACCAAGCGGTTTGTGACATTTGCTCTCAGAGGGTATTGTTACAAAACAGATGATTTCTGTATATCTACCAGTATCTGTATACTGACATTGTTTCAATATCCTTTGTATCCCACCACCGGGGATTTTTAACAATTGGCACTGCTTGTATATATGTTGCACTTAGTGAGTTCATTTGGTTAATAACTTTTTTTTTTTCAATGTTTTCAAACATTTTGTTGTGACCACATCGTTTTTGGTTTTCAGTCTTATCAGACAGATCTCTGATATATAGCCCAGGTGTATTAACACCAATTCAAAGCAACATTACTTGAAGACTGTTTGCTTTATTGTATTAGGAATTTTTTTGCTTTTTTAGAGTGCAGATATGGGTAATCTTTTTTGATCCCTCATGGATCACGTGTGAATAACATATTTTCACAAAAAAAAATATGTTTAATATTGTACATACTAAAAATGAAGAAAGGAAAAGGCACTACTTAGGAAAAATAATTAAAATCAATATATCAATGTTGCACAATACAAATTCCTCCGTGCGCCACTTTGATCAAGTGGACAGCGGCCCAAGTGTGGCCAAGATCATGACCAAGCACGATCACCGCCAAGTGCAGAGGGAATTTCCCAGAAGAATAAACTTAGTGGGGATCCCTGCTTCTGAATAGGACACCTGCTGCCCAAACTGGACGAACTAAGGGCATGGTGCCTTATGCATAAACCCAAAGCCATCATTCTTATAGAAACATGGCTATCCCCTAAAACCCCTGATGCAAATATCGCCTTTCAGGGATACTCCATTTTTATCAGAGATAGGTCAAAGAGAGGAGGAGGCGTGTTATTTTATATTGCAGACACCTTACAATTTGCACTGTTAAATTGCCCACCAAGCCCATCCTCTTTTGAAATTCTAGTTGGCAAAATCTGCCTCCCCTTTTCTAAGCCCATCTTACTTGCTGGCATCTACCGCCCCCCTAAAGCCCCTCTACAATCCCTGACTGATATCACCCAATTTCTTGGCTCCATTTCCTCTCTGAATGAGAAGAGTGAGCTGCTAGTTCTTGGAGATTTCAACTTCAATTGGCTTGACCCTAAAAACCACAAAATCCAGATAAAACTCAAGTCACTTAACCTATCGCAACTCATTTCCCAACCCACACGGATAAACCTGAAATCACATAACCATTCCTTGCTAGACTGGATTCTCTCCTCAAACCCCAGCAGAATCCAATCCTCTGGCATCCTTCCTGACATTTTCAGTGACCATGCAATAGTGTACTGTGTAAGGAAAATTAAAACGCCCCAATCAAGCCCTTAAGTTCTCCTCACTAGAACATTTAAAAACTTTAACCCACAACAGTTTCTGGATGACCTTACCAACTGCCCATGGCACAGAATCGATTTAATTCCCGACCCTGATTCTGCGCTTGACTATTTCCAATCAGAGTTCTTAAAACTCTGCGATACCCATGCTCCACTATGCAAAATAAGAGTACGGGGGGCCCACCTTCCATGGGTTACAACTGACCTTATTGCACTCTACCAGCTCAGGGATATCTTGTGGAAAAGCTACAAAGTAACTGGCACTACCAAGGATCTCAATCACTACAGATGCACGCGGAACATGTGCACAAGGCATGCAAAAGCACAATATTACTATGACAATCTCCACCAAAATACAACAAATCCAGCTAACTTCTGGAAGGTTATCAACAACATATTCCAGCCTCCTAACCATCAACAACCAAGTAATATCACTAAGGGGGATATTACTCTGACAGACCCCACTGACATTGCAAATGCATTCAATGATTACTTTGTGGGGTGCGCCACTAACTTATTAGCAAAATGCAGCCCAAACCACAAACCTGAATCTCATCCTGGGAGTACCCCTATAGTCCCACCCCCTCCCAACACTGCCCACAATTTTCAATTTGGCCCAGTAGCTGAAGAGGAGATTATACAAGCGCTCCTCAAACTAAAACTAAACAGCCAATGTGGACCTGACTTACTACAATCTAGGTTCCTACGACTTGGTGCCCCAGCCATTGCCAAACCAATTGCGTCCATAGTCAACTCTATCCTGTCTGCAGGACATATCCCTAAGACCTGGAAAACTGCCAGAGTTGTCCCAATCTTCAAAAGTGGGGACAAAAACACTGTCTCAAACTACAGGCCAATCTCACTTCTCCCAATTCTATCCAAAGTCATGGAAAAATGTGCCCACTCTCAATTAAGCGATTTCAATACCAAGACAAATTTCCCTAGCCAATTCCAATCTGGCTTTCGTCCCAAACACTCCACCGTAACTACCCTGCTAAAAGTTTGCAATGAAATCCTGTGTGGAATGGAACGGGGACAACTCACTGGTGCAGTATTCCTAGATTTTGCAAAGGCTTTTGACACAGTTGATCATGCTATCCTGCTCAACAAACTCCAGAGCTCTGGAATAGGGAAGCTTGCTTTAAACTGGTTTCAGTCCTACCTATCAGGAAGATCCCAACATGTGTCCATCTCAGGCTCTAACTCCAACCCCCTGGACATCACCTGTGGTGTCCCGCAAGGCTCTGTTCTGGGGCCCTTACTCTTCTCAGTGTTCATTAATGATCTTCCCACAGCTTGTAAGGAAGCCTCAATACACATGCATGCAGATGACACAATCCTATATGCACACAGCCATAGCCTCTCTAACCTTCAACACATACTTCAGTCTGACTTTTTGAGACTCAAAAACTGGATTTCCCAAAACAAACTGTTTTTAAACACTGACAAGACTGTAACAATGGTATTCGGGACCAAGACTAAATTTTTAAAGCTTCCAGTGACTGATCTCCTGATTAGAACCAACACTAACACCACCCTAACCCCTGTCTCTAGTTTTAAATACCTGGGCTTATGGTTTGACTCCCACTTAACATTCGGGATGCACATTGATATCCTGACAACCAAGACCTATGCCAAACTAGGGGCACTTTACAGGAACAAATCCTCCCTAAGTCTCCTGGTCAGAAAGCGTATCGCACAGCAGATGCTAATGCCAATTATTGACTATGGAGACATAGTATACGGCTCGGCACCTCAAACCCACCTTAGCAAACTTGACACCCTCTACAATTCAATTTGTCATTTTGTTCTCCAATGCAACTACAACACACATCACTGCGATATGCTCAAAGAACTAGATTGGTCATCACTAGAGTCTAGGCGCAAAGTTCACCTTTCCTGTCTTGTCTTTAAATTCTTCATGGGCAAGCTACCCAGCTATCTGAACAAGCTCCTCACCCCTACCACATGCAGCACTTATCACCTGAGATCAGACTCCAAAAGACTGTTCATGGTCCCAAGGCTCAACAAAGTATCCGGACGTTCCTCCTTCTCCTACCGTGCACCCCAAAACTGGAACAACCTACCAGAGACTCTCACATCCACCACCAGTTTAAGTTCTTTCAAATCTAAGGCTGTCTCACATTTTAATCTGGTCTGTAACTGTTTCATACGCCATAATATATATTTTCTTTAACTGTGCACGCAATGTCTTGTGTATAATGTATACCCTGTTCATTTATGTAACTGTATTTGTAACCATGTATTATTTGTTTTTCTCTGTGCCCAGGACATACTTGAAAACGAGAGGTAACTCTCAATGTATTACTTTCTGGTAAAATATTTTATAAATAAATAAATAAATCCTACTGGGCCGCACTAGTCTGGAAGAGCTGTGCAGTTAGAGAAGTGGCCCCTCTTCCTGCATTTCCCTGCACAGCAATTACAGACAAGAGCACTTTTTTAATAATTATTACATAGGGTTGATGCAGGGGGTCTCTGGACCTGAAAGTAATGTGGTTCAGCTCTGTAAATCCCTTGCTGCAATCCTATGTAATAAAAATAAAATAAAACAGAGCTTTATTACCTTAGTGGCACATCACCAAGGTAATGAAGGGGTTAAACATCAGTACCAGGTTTGTGGTAGAGATTGCAGGTAAATGTTGAAGTTGCCCGATGGTGGGTGGTTAGGCCACCCGGGAGGGTTGCGGGAGGAGTTAATCACTTAATTACCTTTGCGATTACTATGAAGGCCGTCCTCATCCTCCTCCTCTGTGTCACCAACATTAAAACACAATCTATAGTAACCGCTTAATTACCTTGGAGGGAACACTAACCATTAAATCCATGGATTGTCACTGTTGATAACTATTAATTAAAAGTGGGTACAGATAGCCATATTGGTAATCGATGGGCACTCTATAATCAAAAAATGTGTTTATTGTGTTTATATCTCCTTCGATCAAAATTGCTGCAGCGATGGTCCGTGGGATATGGTGTCATAAGATATCCAGTACCATCTGAAAATATAGCTGCAACTGCCGGTTTTAAGTCAATGTTTAAGGAAAATCCCTGAGCATTCCGCAAACACTACTAGATAGTTCACAGCAGGCTGTAATGTAGCATTGGATGAACACAGTGGGGGTCCCTCTGTTTTAGTGGGACTCGTGTGGTGCGAATCCTACCTGGCTCCACCTGTCTGTAATTAACACACAGTAAGAGATTGACTGAATCAGTCACTCTACCTGCATGCCTCTAACAAGCGATTGCAGGGCTTTTATTTTAATAATACAAAATTGTAGCAGGGGTTCTCTGGAGCTTAACCACATTGACTTCAGTTCTGGGGAACCTCTGCTTCCCGAGTTAAAGGCCCCATTATAGGGTGCCAGTATCCCAGCGACCATTTTTAAATTCTCCCGTGTCACGGCCCACATGATTGGGATATTTAAACAAAGCAGAGGGATACAGGCACCCCATAATGGAGGTCTATGTCATTTGCTTGTTATGTTTGTTTATTTATTGTTTATTGTGTTATTTCATGCATATATATTTTCTTTTCTATTCATTGTATTTATTTTTAGTGTTAATATTTGTACATTCATTCACCATTAAGAATAACTTTTATTGTTTTTTCATTTTGATATTATACAATTATCCTATTATTGGTTTTAATTAGTGATGAGAGTATATATGTATATATATATGTCTGTATGCCTTATTATCTATCTTACCCCTGATGAAGTGACCTCTGTCACGAAACGCCTACTGGAATCACTCACTGAACACCAGTAATGGTGGAGGTTTGAATGAAGAACAACATTTTAAATTCTTCCTTGACAGGAGATAATTTTGTATCCCTCTAGAATGGTTGCCCATCTCCGTGGATCTCTCCAGAACATAATATTCTTCTGATATCTGTTTATTACTATTTGGTTATTTAATTAATTTTTCTTCCAAATGCATTTTTATATTATTTTATGTACAATAATTCATGTGCAGCATTTTGCTAGTAAAAAGACAAGTACAGATCTCAGTACTAATTATACTCTTATTTTATGTTATTTAGGGTGTTTTTTTGAAGAATGCACTGTATGGACATACAGATGCCGAGGCAGTTATTTTAAGACATCAAAGCGCCGTTTTCGTGTACGCTGCTGTACTCCACGCGGTATTCATGCCGCATTCCTGTGTTCATGCCGCCCTCACACCACCAGGTTTACCCGCGGTGTACCACTGTTGATCTGTTTTAATTGAATGGTTTCGGATTTTTTTTCGATGTAATTCAGAAATTAATGAATTGTTATGTGTATAATTGGACAGTGTTGTCGAACTGGACATTGATTTGTATTGCATTTAATTTTTTATCTGGACAGTATCATATATATTATTTATATATTTTTTGTTATATTGAATCGATTTATTTTAATTTATTTTTAGTCCTGAACAGCATAGTCACCATTTCATCACTCATCATTTGACCCCACTCTTGCTAGTTAGATATAGGTAGGTGCCACTTCTTTCTCATATATATATATATTGTGACAGGGCATTGACTCAGTATATGTTAGTAGGAGATGGCAGTATGCATGCTTTCGAGTAGACGAGGGGTTAACCCAGCTTGTTAAGCAGTCCACTGGTGATTCAAATTAAACTAGTTCACCTGCTTTAAAACAGGAAGAGGAAATGCCTCTGGGGCGACAGTCTCTCT
The DNA here is from genome assembly GCF_040206685.1 of Ascaphus truei. NCBI lineage: Eukaryota > Metazoa > Chordata > Amphibia > Anura > Ascaphidae > Ascaphus > Ascaphus truei. The sequence continues at coordinate 258,714,602 of NC_134483.1, forward strand.
CTGAGGCACAGAGAGAAGACAGAGGAGTGTTGACAGACAGACACAAGCTGCTCAGATTGATCCTGTCACAAGGGGGAGAATAAAGCTCCCAGGTAAGGAGCCAACTGCTATTGTTGAACATTGTTGGGCTGGACTAGGTTAGCTAGCCAGCCAGGTAGTTAGCCTGCACTTTTGTTTAGTCAGTGCCCCGACCGGGGTTAGGTTTTTTTTTACGTTTCAATTTAAAGGGACAGTGTACCCATTGTTTTTAGTTACCCTTTTTGGACAAATAAATCCACCAGCACTATTTCACCAGAAAAGTCGTGTTGTCTCCTCACTTACCACGGCCATCCTGCCACACGTGGTGTCAGAAGTGGGATGTCGAACACCCTGTAAAAGGGGCGGAGCTAACGATTGCGACTGGTGGGACCTGTCCACGCAGTAACTATCAGTATGGAGGACGTTGTAAAGGCCTTAGTGCACAGCACCACTGTTTAGCAGGAAGCTAACAAATAGGGACAGGAAAGCGCATCTGCACAACACGAGACAAACTGGATACTTGCAGCCCAGCTTGACATTATCGCAGAAACCCAGAGGCAGCTGATTGAGCAGCTGGCCTAGATTAAAATGGACTCGACCAGTACGGCCCAGGCGCGGCCCATCCAGGCGAACGTGTACCTGCAGAAAATGACGCTGCACGATGACGTCGAGGGATACCTCAGGTCCTTTGAGCGAATAGCTTCCCGGGAAAGTTGGGCCCGCTCCAAATGGGCTGGGATTATCGCACCCTTTTTACTGGGGGAAGCCCAAAAAGCATATTGTGACCTCGACGAAGAAGCCGCAGCAGACTATGACTGTCTGAAAAGCGAAATCCTTGTAAGGATTGGAGTGACTCCCGCAGTTTGTGCGCAGAGGTTCCATACGTGGAGATACCAGGAACAGAAGCCACCCAGATCCCAGTTATGGGATTTGATTCACCTAGCGTACAAGTGGCTAAAACCAGAGGTATATAGCCCGACACGGATCCTTGAGATGGTGGTGCTGGACTGCTTCATTCGAGGACCTTCAACAGTGGGTGGGGCAGGGAGATCCCCTCTCTTGTGATGCCATGGTAGGCGCAGTGGAGCAGTTTCTGGCTACCCGTGAACTGTCACGCCCCACTCGCACAAACCACAACCCACGTCCCAACACGAACGGTAGAGGCCAGCGCTGGCGCCAGGACCCACGACCGTTCGCACGATTTGAGCGGGTGGAAGAAAACCCGGATAGGAACAGAAACTCTAAATCTCAGAAAGGGTTTCAAGAACGAACTGGGCCAATTGTTTGTTTTGAGTGTGGGGAGATGGGGCATATTAAGGCTCACTGCCCACAGTTGTCTGAGCCAATGGAGTGTGCGTATGGCTCTGTGAAGTATGAATTTTGTGGAGTGGTAGGTTTGACCCGTGAGGGAAAACGTACCCACAACTTCCTCACCACAGTGATTTTAAATGGTAAACCAGTCTCCGCCCTAGTAGACTCAGGGAGTAATATTAGCTTGGTATCAGGGAAGTTGGTTAAGCCTCCCCGGTTACACCAGGGTGAGAAGTTGCGGGTATTATGTGTGCATGGGTGTACGCTTCCGTACACCACGACTCTAATAAAAGTGAAAGTCGAGGGGCAAGTCATCCAAACTACGGCAGCAATTGTACCAAAGTTACCCCATTCCCTAGTGTTAGGCTGTAATTTCCCTGGTTTTGACACCCTGATCAGAGGAAAGCTCACCTTAAACAATCCTACTCCAGATGAGCTTTTTCCATTTACAGACCCCGAATTAGTCTCCGAGGTGTCTAAAACTCCTAAGTCGAAACGAGAACGTAGGAAGGAAAAAAAAAGAGGTACGCCCCCACCCCAGTTAGCACTGGCCACTACTCCTAACGGAGGGAGACCAGAGGGGGAAGAGTTGTCCGAGACAGGGCCTGTTGATGCTCAGGTGTCCGAGTCACCCGTGGAGGTAACCGGCCAAACTCCAGATGAGGAAGGTTTTGGAAGTCTAGAACTTTCCCTGACTAACTTTGGTAGGGAGCAGGCTAATGATCCCCAGTTGAAAAATGGGTTTAGCCAGGCAGTAGAAGTTAATGGAGTCCCGGTAGAAGGGACAACCAAGGAATCCTATCCCTATTTTTGTATCAAAAATGATTTGTTATACCATGTGAGCCAAGAGGAGGGCCAAGAAATAGAAAAATTGCTAGTACCCAGTTCATTAGTAAGGAAGGTCCTGGAGCTAGCACACTCTCACTTATTGGGGGGTCATCTGGGAGTAGAGAAGACACAGCAAAGAATCCTAAAACGATTTTACTGGCCAGGGATATATAATGCAGTAAAGAGATTCTGTGCCTCTTGTCCAGAGTGTCAGTTGACAGCCCCCCGAACAAGTTTGAGGGCCCAATTGATCCCTATGCCTATTATTGAGATCCCATTTGAGAGGATCGCCATGGATATAGTGGGTCCCTTAGAGAAATCTGCCAAGGGTCATCAATACATCCTAATGATCCTAGACTATGTCACTCGCTATCCAGAGGCGCTGCCTTTACGTAATACTTCCTCCAAAGCTATAGCTAAGGAATTGCTACAGGTATACTCCCGACTCGGGATTCCGAAGGAAATTTTGACAGATCAGTGTACCCCGTTTACATCTAAGCTTTTGCGAGACTTATGTGTAGAGCTAAAAATACAGTCCCTAAGAACCTCTGTTTACCATCCACAAACGGACGGACTGGTAGAACGATTTAATAAAACTCTGAAGATGATGTTGAGAAAGGTGGTTGCTAGTGATGGGAAGAACTGGGACACCTTGTTGCCTTATCTCTTGTTTGCTATCCGAGAGGTGCCACAGGCCTCTACAGGGTTTTCCCCATTTGAACTCCTGTATGGGAGACGCCCAAGAGGGATTCTGGATAGCCTCAAAGAAGAGTGGGAGCAACAAGCTGTTCCAGGGAAAAATGTCATCCAATTTGTGGAAGATTTGAAAGAATGCATTGCGCATATTACCCCCATAGTCAGACAACATTTAGAAGAGGCACAGAGGGCCCAACAGAACCTTTACAACAGACAGGCTACGGTTCGCAACTTCCGACCAGGGGACCGAGTAATGGTGCTTGTTCCCACGGCCGAAAGCAAGCTGTTATCACATTGGCAGGGGCCATATGAGGTTCTAGAACAGGTCGGCCCGGTGAATTATAAAATTCGACAGCCAGATCGGAGGAAGGTAGAGCAAATCTATCACATAAATCTATTAAAATCCTGGAAGGATAGAGAGGTATGTCTGACGGTAGTAGCTAATAAATCCGGGAAAGGGGAGGAACCACTTGTTCGAATATCGGCAGAACTCACTCCAGTACAATACAGAGAAGCTGTAGACTTGGTAAAAAGGAACAGGGATGTATTTTCCAGCGTACCAGGGAAAACTAGGGTGATTTCCCATGATATCGTCACCAAGCCGTTAAGATTAGACCCTATAGAATCCCAGAAGCCAGAAGAGGGGCTATTCAGTCAGAGGTAAAGAAGATGCTAGAGTTAGGTGTAATTGAGGAATCCCATAGTCAATGGTCCAGCCCTATTGTCTTGGTAGCTAAGCCAGATGGGTCAATACGGTTCTGTAATGACTTTAGAAAAGTAAATGAAGTCTCGAAGTTTGATGCCTTTCCTATGCCGTGGGTAGACGAGTTAATTGAGAGGTTGGCGAGGGCCCGTTTTCTAACCACTTTAGAGCTTACAAAGGGTTATTGGCAAATCCCTTTAACAAGTTCAGCAAAAGAGAAAACGGCCTTCTCGAAACCTGATGGTATTTTCCAGTATACTGTCTTACCCTTTGGCCTTCATGGAGCACCTTCAACCTTCCAAAGGTTGATGAATAAATTGTTACACCCACACTCGAACTACTCCTCAGCGTACTTAGACGATGTGGTAATTCATAGTCCAGATTGGGACTCACATCTACAAAAGGTTGAGGCAGTGTTGAGAACCTTTCGGGAGGCGGGTCTTACAGCCAACCCAGCTAAATGTTCAGTCGGCCTAGCAGAAGCAAAATATCTTGGCTATGTTGTGGGAAGGGGGACTGTAAAACCCCAGCTCAATAAAGTTGAAGCCATTGAGAGTTGGCCCCGTCCCCTTAAAAAAAAAACAGGTTAGAACATTTCTAGGCATTGTAGGTTACTACAGGCGATTTATACCCCATTTTGCAACCCGGGCAGCACAGCTTTCAGATTTAGTAAAGGCAAGGGCACCTGAGGTTGTAAAATGGAGCAGTGGTGCGGAGACCGCATTTTTAGACCTACGTACAGCGCTCTGTAGTCACCCAGTCTTGGTAGCCCCGGATTTTACGAAGGAGTTTTTTCTGCAAACGGACGCCTCCGAAGTAGGTCTCGGAGCAGTACTGTCCCAGTTTGTAGGAGAAGAGGAACACCCGGTCCTCTATTTAAGTCGCAAAGATATGCCACAGTAGAAAAAGAGTGTTTGGCCGTAAAGTGGGTAACAGACACATTGAAGTATTACCTGTTAGGCAGGTCTTTTACACTTGTTACAGATCACGCACCCCTACAGTGGATGCATAGAAATAAAGAAAAGAACTCGAGAGTTACCCGTTGGTTTTTGTCGTTGCAACCTTTCAACTTTACGGTCCAACATTGGCCAGGCATACTACACGGTAATGCTGATGCACTCTCTAGGGTGCACAGTCTCGGTGCACAGACCACTCCACTCGGTAACGTTACGCTGGGAAGGGGGATATGTGACAGGGTCATTGACTCAGTATATGTTAATTGGAGATGGCAGTATGTATGCTTTCCAGTAGACGAGGGGTTAACCCAGCTTGTTAAGCAGTCCACAGGTGATTCAAATTAAACTAGTTCACCTGCTTTAAAACAGGAAGAGGAAATGCCTCTGGGGCAGCAGTCTCTCTCTGAGGCACAGAGAGAAGACAGAGGAGTGTTGACAGACACAAGCTGCTCAGATTGATCCTGTCCCAAGGGGGAGAATAAAGCTCCCAGGTAAGGAGCCAACTGCTATTGTTGAACATTGTTGGGCTGGACTAGGTTAACTAGCCAGCCAGGTAGCTAGCCTGCACTTTTGTTTAGTCAGTGCCCCGACCGGGGTTAGGTTTTTGTTTACGTTTCAATTTAAAGGGACATTGTACCCATTGTTTTTAGTTACCCTTTTTGGACAAATAAATCCACCAGCACTATTTCACCAGAAAAGTCGTGTTGTCTCCTCACTTACCATGGCCATCCTGCCACTATATATATATATATATATATATATATATATATATATATATATATATATATATATATATATATATATATATATATATATATATATATATATATATATATATATATATATATATTGTGACAGAGTCACTAACTCAGTAGGCTGGAATAGTGAATGGAGAGACGCTGCAGCCAGTTCACAGAGTGTTAATCTCCTCAGACAGAAAGAAGCACACCTGCAGCCTAATTAAACAGGGGCTGAACTATCAGTGAAACAAGTGCTTTAAAAAGCAGGAAGTTGCTCACACAAGGAGAGCTTGTTTTTCCACAGGAAGGTGGAGAGAACTCTCCCGGCTTTGAAGCCGTAGCAGCTGCTGCTGCTCTGGTCCCCAGTCCTGCGAGGAGCTTTGCTGCTGGGACCCCAACCCAGGATAAAGATAAACATTGCTGCGAGGCTGGACACAGCCTGCTCCCCGGAACCGTGTTCCTGTTTGCTGTTTGGAGCTGAAACAGATAAGACTTTATTCTTATGATGCTTATTGGTTATCGTTTGTGTAGCATGTTTTGGGCATGACCAGATTAGCTGGCTGTCCTGTTAGTAAGGGCTCAAGAAGTGAGTTAGTGTCCCTAACGGGACTAGGCTTTAATTTGCAAGAAAGTAGTTTCTTAAAGGGACAGTGCACCCGTATTTATTTTGGTTGTGGCTAATAAACCACTATAGTTGAACGTTTCCCACCGTGTCTAGCGTCTTACTGACCCCGCCGCGAGACCGTCCTGCCACAGGTGGAGTCAGAAGTGGGATGCTACGCCTCTGGGGGTCAGTAGATGAAGATGTGTTGAGACACTGAACTCAAGCGGAAAAAAAAATGATTTTTTGCTGAAGCATGGAAGTTACAGCTAGCAAGCGCTGAGTGTAAATTTTGCCCCGTCGGGTATGAAAGGATTGCTGTGTAAAGCTAATGCCTTTTGCTGAAGTGAGTGAATTTGCAGCTAGCAAGTGCTGTGAGCAAAGTTTGCCCTGTCTGGTAAAAAAGAAAGTGAAAATGAATTTTGGCACAGATGTTGCCCTTAGAAGAAACCAGAAGGTTCAAAGATTGTAAAGCCCATACAAGTTACGTGTGTTGTGCAAAGTCTGCCTCGTCGGGTGTGAAGAAAAAAAAAAAAAAATCTGGGGTTTTAAAATGGCCGCCGTCATGTGTCAGTTTTGCAATGTACATAACCATACAAAACAGTGTCCCTTCAGGCCATACGATGATGATGATGATGACGACTCGTATGTGGCCCCTGGAGGAGAGCCGTACCCACAGATGAATTTAGTATGCTGGGCCTGTCATAAACATGGAAGATGTGTGCCCCAAAATTTTCAAAGACAAACAGCTGCAAAAGCAAGCAATGCCCTATGAGTGCAAGCAAGATGTGGAAGCTACCAGTGAGCGTGTGCCCAGTACCACTGATATCTCTGGAGCTAATAAAGCAAAAAGAAAGAAGAAAAAGAAAACTGTTCCTCAAATCACAGGGGAAGTGACCAAGCCACTTGAACCTGCGCTGTCAGGACATGCGTCAGCAAGCCACCGAGATGTGCTGCAGACCGGAGTGATGGGCAGAATTGTCACAGGAACGGTGGCAAAGGAAAGGGAGGAGCAAAGGGAAGCTGAATCCTTGATCCAGGGAAAAGAGGCTTTAATTTCTGCACTCCAAACTGCCCAGCGTGATTATGATGTCTTGCAGAAACAATTGAATAGGGAGCGAGAAGCTAATGCAGAGGTACAGAGGTGTATACTCCCAGCTATACAAGAGTATGCGGCTTTAAAGAAAACAGAGCAACTCTTGCGGAGTGAGTTGGAGGAGCTGACGACAAGCTTGAATAAAGCCAACACCGCAATTGCTAACATGGAATCAGAGAGAACAAGTCCTGACTGGAGACTATGCTATCAGATGTCCCAGAGAGATGTGCAAAACTTCATCAAAGACTTAGAAGTTTCTCACCAAGAAGCTAGCACGCTCAAAACAGAGCTGGAGCTCTCACGCCAGGAGGGCCACAGTCTAAACACAGAGCTGGGTATGTTGAAGGAAACCCATGAGAATGCCCTGAGGGATTTAGAGACTGTAAGGAAGGAGAATGTAAGTCTGACGCAGAAAAATTCAGACTTGACTGATCAAATCAGTAAAGGTGATAAGAAGCTCCACCAAGCAGGAAAAGTGGAGAAGCAATTGATCCAGGAAAAGCTAGAGGTGCAGCAAGCACTGCAGAATGCAGAGAGGATGCAACGTGTCTCCCTGCAGCAGCACACACAGGCAACGCACTTATGGCAGAGCCAGCTGCAAGAGCTACATGCAAGTCTGCAAGCAGCCAAGGAGAAGCAGCAAGTGCTACAGGAACGGCTGAGTACCCAGTATGTCCCCACAGAACAGCATGAGGAACTGAGGGCCACGCTGTACGCCACAAGAGCATCGCTAGGGGCAGAGCTAGGTACTTTGAAGAAAGCCAATGAAACGGTCCTAAGGGATATAGAGACTGTGAAAATGGAGAATATAAACCTGAAGGAAGAGGTTTTAAACCTGACTGGTCAGGTCAGTGATGGGACTGAGAAGCTTCGCCAAGCGCAGAAAGTGAAGACGCAATTGGCGCAAGAAAAAAAATGAAGTACAGGCTGCTCTGCAGAATGCAGAGAAAATGCTGGAAAAAGAATGCCTCGCCCTGGAGCAGCTGAAGATCACGTTGAGCGCCACAAGAGCATCATTGGAGGCGGAGCTTAGAAGCCAGGTGACTCTGTGTGAGAGGGAACATGAGAAGGTCCAAAGACTGGATCAAGAGCTGGAGAAGCAGAGAGGCAACTCCATCTCCATGAGTCAGTATGCCAAGGAGAAAGAAGCCTGGAAAACAGAAGCAACAGCGATACAGGCGACAAGAACTGCAGAGCTCAAAAAGATGGAGGAGGCGTTGATGCAAACCCAGAGTAAGCACCGGGAAGAGGTGAAGGCCCTGAGAGGGGACTGGCAGCATCAGATTGAAGAGCTGCAAACGCAGGTTGCTGAGCGCAAGATACAGCTCGCCGAGCGGGAGAAGGTGACCGTCCGACAGGTGGCTTGCCTGATGTTGCACCATGAAACCGAGATGGCTGATATCCACAAGCGGCTGGACTACACGACCAATGAGGGGGCCCGGCTACAGCTGGAGCTAGACAAGGTCCGGGAGGAGCACCAGCAGCTGCAGGTCCAGAATAAAGAAAGAGAGACAGATTTAAGCCTTGCTCGGAGTCTGCTAGGAGACGTAGAATCGCGACTCAATTCTAACGAAGATGAACTAGCAGCCGCACTGAGTGAAAGAAGAAAGGCAGAAGGACTGCTTCAAGACCTGAGGAAGGACCTGGAGTCTGAGTGTGCTGGCCGCAAGATGGCGGAGAAACAAAAGTGTGACCTGGTCAAGGAGCTTGAGGCTCTGAAGACTGAGCGGGACGCTACGATGGACTCTACGGCTGACCAGCAGGAGGTTTCTCAGATGAAGCTGGAGGAAAAGCTTGCAACCCCAAGACAGACGTTTGGGTTACTGAAGCAGTCCAAGGAAAAGGTGGCGGTAGAGATAAAACAAGGGAGGCACTCCAGGAAGCATGACCGTGATACCGTTGCAGAACTACAGTCTACTTTCCACAAGGCACGGAATGCGAAGGCCAAATTGCAATGCACTAGCACAGTAAGAATCCAATCAAACTACAGTGCCCAGGGGAAACCAAGTGGATTCCTTGCCATGAGGGCAGCCACTGTGAAGAGACAGCCGCGAATGAGACGGAAGTGTGCCCGTGATCATAAGGGGAGAAAGACCGCACAGATAGTCCAGCAAATCTCCCAACAGAGTAAGTTAAAGAGTCAAGACAGAAAGGCCCAAGCCTATGAGTCTGCTGATCGTAAAAGGGAGGTGCCATGGGGTGTACTTCGGGTTAAAAGGAATCCCGACCAAGTTGAAGTACTGAAGATAAATGGTGTGGAACCCAACACTGAAGGTACACTGAGGAAGAAAGGTCCAAAAGAGAAGGCCAAACAGTCACTGGTGAGTGTATGCAATGAGCTGACCGAGGTCAATGCTCTTCTACAGGATAAGGGAGACTCTGAGCACAAGAGGACAAGGACAACAATGCATCTTCAGGATTTACAGATCAAGGTCACAGCGTGGCGTAGAGTCCTGGCAGAGAGAGCTAATAGACAGCAGGATGCTCAGGAACCTTGTCAAGAAGAGATACAACAAAAGCAGAGCATCAACCTTAAACTGAATCTGGCACAAGACAAAGAGATAGGGAGGTACCAGTCTTCAGACCCAGGTGGCCTGGTAATTACCCCCCCAAAAAAATGCCTAAATTGGAAGGCAAGAAAAAAAAAGGGGGGAGGGAAGGGCCGACGTCAGACATTTTCGACGAAGATGCTGGTGCACAGGAATGGTGCACGGGCCGCTCCACAGGACAATGTTTCGCTGGGGAGAGGGATATGTGACAGAGTCACTAACTCAGTAGGCTGGAATAGTGAATGGAGAGACGCTGCAGCCAGATCACTGAGTGTTAATCTCCACAGACAGAGAAAGCACAGCTGAAGACTGATTAAACAGGGGCTGAACTATCAGTGAAACAAGTGCTTTAAAAAGCAGGAAGTTGCTCACACAAGGAGAGCTTGTTTTTCCACAGGAAGGTGGAGAGAACTCTCCCGGCTTTGAAGCCGTAGCAGCTGCTGCTGCTCTGGTCCCCAGTCCTGCGAGGAGCTTTGCTGCTGGGAGCAGCTGGGACCCCAACCCAGGATAAAGATAAACATTGCTGCGAGGCTGGACACAGCCTGCTCCCCGGAACCGTGTTCCTGTTTGCTGTTTGGAGCTGAAACAGATAAGACTTTATTCTTATTATGCTTATTGGTTATCATTTGTGTAGCATGTTTTGGGCATGACCAGATTAGCTGGCTGTCCTGTTAGTAAGGGCTCAAGAAGTGAGTTAGTGTCCCTAACGGGACTAGGCTTTAATTTGCAAGAAAGTAGTTTCTTAAAGGGACAGTGCACCCGTATTTATTTTGGTTGTGGCTAATAAACCACTATAGTTGAACGTTTCCCACCGTGTCTAGCGTCTTACTGACCCCGCCGCGAGACCGTCCTGCCACAGGTGGAGTCAGAAGTGGGATGCTACGCCTCTGGGGGTCAGTAGATGAAGATGTGTTGAGACACTGAACTCAAGCGGAAAAAAAAATGATTTTTTGCTGAAGCATGGAAGTTACAGCTAGCAAGCGCTGAGTGTAAATTTTGCCCCGTCGGGTATGAAAGGATTGCTGTGTAAAGCTAATGCCTTTTGCTGAATTTTGGCACAGATGTTGCCCTTAGAAGAAACCAGAAGGTTCAAAGATTGTAAAGCCCATACAAGTTACGTGTGTTGTGCAAAGTCTGCCTCGTCGGGTGTGAAGAAAAAAAAAAAAAAAATCTGGGGTTTTAAAATGGCCGCCGTCATGTGTCAGTTTTGCAATGTACATAACCATACAAAACAGTGTCCCTTCAGGCCATACGATGATGATGATGATGACGACTCGTATGTGGCCCCTGGAGGAGAGCCGTACCCACAGATGAATTTAGTATGCTGGGCCTGTCATAAACATGGAAGATGTGTGCCCCAAAATTTTCAAAGACAAACAGCTGCAAAAGCAAGCAATGCCCTATGAGTGCAAGCAAGATGTGGAAGCTACCAGTGAGCGTGTGCCCAGTACCACTGATATCTCTGGAGCTAATAAAGCAAAAAGAAAGAAGAAAAAGAAAACTGTTCCTCAAATCACAGGGGAAGTGACCAAGCCACTTGAACCTGCGCTGTCAGGACATGCGTCAGCAAGCCACCGAGATGTGCTGCAGACCGGAGTGATGGGCAGAATTGTCACAGGAACGGTGGCAAAGGAAAGGGAGGAGCAAAGGGAAGCTGAATCCTTGATCCAGGGAAAAGAGGCTTTAATTTCTGCACTCCAAACTGCCCAGCGTGATTATGATGTCTTGCAGAAACAATTGAATAGGGAGCGAGAAGCTAATGCAGAGGTACAGAGGTGTATACTCCCAGCTATACAAGAGTATGCGGCTTTAAAGAAAACAGAGCAACTCTTGCGGAGTGAGTTGGAGGAGCTGACGACAAGCTTGAATAAAGCCAACACCGCAATTGCTAACATGGAATCAGAGAGAACAAGTCCTGACTGGAGACTATGCTATCAGATGTCCCAGAGAGATGTGCAAAACTTCATCAAAGACTTAGAAGTTTCTCACCAAGAAGCTAGCACGCTCAAAACAGAGCTGGAGCTCTCACGCCAGGAGGGCCACAGTCTAAACACAGAGCTGGGTATGTTGAAGGAAACCCATGAGAATGCCCTGAGGGATTTAGAGACTGTAAGGAAGGAGAATGTAAGTCTGACGCAGAAAAATTCAGACTTGACTGATCAAATCAGTAAAGGTGATAAGAAGCTCCACCAAGCAGGAAAAGTGGAGAAGCAATTGATCCAGGAAAAGCTAGAGGTGCAGCAAGCACTGCAGAATGCAGAGAGGATGCAACGTGTCTCCCTGCAGCAGCACACACAGGCAACGCACTTATGGCAGAGCCAGCTGCAAGAGCTACATGCAAGTCTGCAAGCAGCCAAGGAGAAGCAGCAAGTGCTACAGGAACGGCTGAGTACCCAGTATGTCCCCACAGAACAGCATGAGGAACTGAGGGCCACGCTGTACGCCACAAGAGCATCGCTAGGGGCAGAGCTAGGTACTTTGAAGAAAGCCAATGAAACGGTCCTAAGGGATATAGAGACTGTGAAAATGGAGAATATAAACCTGAAGGAAGAGGTTTTAAACCTGACTGGTCAGGTCAGTGATGGGACTGAGAAGCTTCGCCAAGCGCAGAAAGTGAAGACGCAATTGGCGCAAGAAAAAAAATGAAGTACAGGCTGCTCTGCAGAATGCAGAGAAAATGCTGGAAAAAGAATGCCTCGCCCTGGAGCAGCTGAAGATCACGTTGAGCGCCACAAGAGCATCATTGGAGGCGGAGCTTAGAAGCCAGGTGACTCTGTGTGAGAGGGAACATGAGAAGGTCCAAAGACTGGATCAAGAGCTGGAGAAGCAGAGAGGCAACTCCATCTCCATGAGTCAGTATGCCAAGGAGAAAGAAGCCTGGAAAACAGAAGCAACAGCGATACAGGCGACAAGAACTGCAGAGCTCAAAAAGATGGAGGAGGCGTTGATGCAAACCCAGAGTAAGCACCGGGAAGAGGTGAAGGCCCTGAGAGGGGACTGGCAGCATCAGATTGAAGAGCTGCAAACGCAGGTTGCTGAGCGCAAGATACAGCTCGCCGAGCGGGAGAAGGTGACCGTCCGACAGGTGGCTTGCCTGATGTTGCACCATGAAACCGAGATGGCTGATATCCACAAGCGGCTGGACTACACGACCAATGAGGGGGCCCGGCTACAGCTGGAGCTAGACAAGGTCCGGGAGGAGCACCAGCAGCTGCAGGTCCAGAATAAAGAAAGAGAGACAGATTTAAGCCTTGCTCGGAGTCTGCTAGGAGACGTAGAATCGCGACTCAATTCTAACGAAGATGAACTAGCAGCCGCACTGAGTGAAAGAAGAAAGGCAGAAGGACTGCTTCAAGACCTGAGGAAGGACCTGGAGTCTGAGTGTGCTGGCCGCAAGATGGCGGAGAAACAAAAGTGTGACCTGGTCAAGGAGCTTGAGGCTCTGAAGACTGAGCGGGACGCTACGATGGACTCTACGGCTGACCAGCAGGAGGTTTCTCAGATGAAGCTGGAGGAAAAGCTTGCAACCCCAAGACAGACGTTTGGGTTACTGAAGCAGTCCAAGGAAAAGGTGGCGGTAGAGATAAAACAAGGGAGGCACTCCAGGAAGCATGACCGTGATACCGTTGCAGAACTACAGTCTACTTTCCACAAGGCACGGAATGCGAAGGCCAAATTGCAATGCACTAGCACAGTAAGAATCCAATCAAACTACAGTGCCCAGGGGAAACCAAGTGGATTCCTTGCCATGAGGGCAGCCACTGTGAAGAGACAGCCGCGAATGAGACGGAAGTGTGCCCGTGATCATAAGGGGAGAAAGACCGCACAGATAGTCCAGCAAATCTCCCAACAGAGTAAGTTAAAGAGTCAAGACAGAAAGGCCCAAGCCTATGAGTCTGCTGATCGTAAAAGGGAGGTGCCATGGGGTGTACTTCGGGTTAAAAGGAATCCCGACCAAGTTGAAGTACTGAAGATAAATGGTGTGGAACCCAACACTGAAGGTACACTGAGGAAGAAAGGTCCAAAAGAGAAGGCCAAACAGTCACTGGTGAGTGTATGCAATGAGCTGACCGAGGTCAATGCTCTTCTACAGGATAAGGGAGACTCTGAGCACAAGAGGACAAGGACAACAATGCATCTTCAGGATTTACAGATCAAGGTCACAGCGTGGCGTAGAGTCCTGGCAGAGAGAGCTAATAGACAGCAGGATGCTCAGGAACCTTGTCAAGAAGAGATACAACAAAAGCAGAGCATCAACCTTAAACTGAATCTGGCACAAGACAAAGAGATAGGGAGGTACCAGTCTTCAGACCCAGGTGGCCTGGTAATTACCCCCCCAAAAAAATGCCTAAATTGGAAGGCAAGAAAAAAAAAGGGGGGAGGGAAGGGCCGACGTCAGACATTTTCGACGAAGATGCTGGTGCACAGGAATGGTGCACGGGCCGCTCCACAGGACAATGTTTCGCTGGGGAGAGGGATATGTGACAGAGTCACTAACTCAGTAGGCTGGAATAGTGAATGGAGAGACGCTGCAGCCAGATCACTGAGTGTTAATCTCCACAGACAGAGAAAGCACAGCTGAAGACTGATTAAACAGGGGCTGAACTATCAGTGAAACAAGTGCTTTAAAAAGCAGGAAGTTGCTCACACAAGGAGAGCTTGTTTTTCCACAGGAAGGTGGAGAGAACTCTCCCGGCTTTGAAGCCGTAGCAGCTGCTGCTGCTCTGGTCCCCAGTCCTGCGAGGAGCTTTGCTGCTGGGAGCAGCTGGGACCCCAACCCAGGATAAAGATAAACATTGCTGCGAGGCTGGACACAGCCTGCTCCCCGGAACCGTGTTCCTGTTTGCTGTTTGGAGCTGAAACAGATAAGACTTTATTCTTATTATGCTTATTGGTTATCATTTGTGTAGCATGTTTTGGGCATGACCAGATTAGCTGGCTGTCCTGTTAGTAAGGGCTCAAGAAGTGAGTTAGTGTCCCTAACGGGACTAGGCTTTAATTTGCAAGAAAGTAGTTTCTTAAAGGGACAGTGCACCCGTATTTATTTTGGTTGTGGCTAATAAACCACTATAGTTGAACGTTTCCCACCGTGTCTTACTGACCCTGCCGCGAGGCCGTCCTGCCACAATATATATTTATTTTACTCCTACTATATAATAAATGGGAATATAACTGTATGCTTATTTGCATGTCGTAGGCAGATATGCAACCACACCTTTCACCATTATCACCCAGCACACAGCACTTCCACTGCAGCAAGGGATTCTGGGAAATGACATGTAAATGAGCACACAGTGCCACTTTTTGCTTCAAAACCATTTTAAACATGGTTCCCTATAGGCTTAACCTTGCTACATGGACACCGCTTTAAGCACAGCCAGGGTTTTATATATATATATATATATATATATATATATATATATATTTTTTTTTTTTTTCATTATGAAGCCACTGTACAAATGAATGGGTAATGCTGGGTATCGGGACAGGGTGGCTTAACCCCTTAATTACCTTTGCGGTTATTAATCGATGAGGTGATTAAGGGGTTAAGTGACACCAGAATATATTTGCAATGTATTTTTTTGGCATCGGAGGACAGAGGGAACTTGCAGGCGGAGGGGATTCATATTGCTGAGGTAAGTAGAACTCTATTTATTTTAGTATGCTGGTTAATGTTTTTAATAATGGACAAATAATCCATTATCCATATCTGGATAATAGTTATTTTGCCCATTACTGCATTGTATGTGTGTTTGGTGGTGGTGTGGGGGGAGAGGGGGTATTTATTTATTTAAATGTATAGGACAGGTTTATTTTTTTGACATACAGGGTTGGTTCCATAGGTCTGCGGAGACATTTGGAGACCACCTGAGGACTTCCCGGACACCCACGGGTATCAGGCTGTGGACCAATGGGGGACACCTGCGGGGAAGAACCATGGGTACCACAGCTGTTGGGGCCCCACGGACCCATAGGGACCACCCAAGGGCCCCAGACCCCCATGGGAACCACCCGAGGACCCTCAGACACCTGTGGAGCTGACCCAGCGGCACCCAGACACCCACGGGCCCACCCGTGGAGACCCCATTTGGGGCCCATAGTGACCCGCGGGGACCACCTGGATGCCCACGGTAAACCACAAACTAACTAATAACGCTCTCTATCAGCGCTTGATCCAATTAGGCTAATGTGATATGAATATCAAACAAAATGTGCGTGATATAACAAATATGTGAAACAGCTGCCAAGGGGACAGCAAACAATAGACAGTTCCAAATCTAACATGCCATATGAAAATACAAAAAGCTAGGTCCCCGGCGCTAATGAGTTAAAGTCCACAATACCATGATCCAAGATACAGTCCTTGATGGAAAAGACAGTCCTGGCAATGGGTGGATTAACCAATGCAATTCAGAGTGGCTTTGATGGTCTTCAGAATGGCCTCAGATGTTCTCTGCAATGAATAAAAAAGAGACACACCAATTGCACAGTATATAAAAAAACACAGCCCCAACTGAGATGGAAATAACCCTAACTTACAAGATAATTTCTTGTACATTCAGGGGAGAGAATCTGTGCTGTGTCGCGTTCCAACCTCAATATCCACGAACCCCACGTGGTTACAGTCGGATGGTTCCTCTAGTACTTGGTAGTGCCCTCAGGGATTCAGCATAGGCCCCCACAGCAAGCGTGTAGAGAAATGAATACAGCCTAGTGTAAAAACGTACTTACACTTTTATTACATAAAAACAACCATACTACCAACACTTACAATTTGTATTGGTAGCAAATGTGACCAACGGATGCCATCCGTAACCTGCTACAGTCCGGCTGGAACAAGGGACCCACGCAGTCGTGCACTACTCGCCGATTGATGATGTCAGCGGCGCGGGTCAGTCTCAAGCGCCGGAAGGTACAGCAGTGGAGAGGCATACACATGGGATACTAAGCTCCTCCTCCCTACGCGTTTCGTGATGCAGTGTCACTTCCTCAGGGGTTATGGGAGCTTGGTCACTGGACTCTTTATATATGCAGTGTGATTGATAGACTTGCCCACTAATGGGCGTGGATTTAAGATTGACAGATCAAAATGGACACTAGCTAGCTGACAATGTTACCTGAAAGCTGCTGGGGTTAAAGTGTACCTTCACTGCCATAACTATCCTAAAACATATTTTAACATTAAAAATATATAATGAACAATAAAATTATATTGTGGTGGTTACTTATTCCACTAAATAAGAGTACAAGATAAGAAAAAATGTGAAAAAACGAAAAAAAATGTGCTAAAAGCCAGACATCCTAATAGCTAAGATTCTTTCAAAAATGCTGCTAAATCGAAGTCTATGGGCGTGAAGATGGACGTGAACTTAAGATTGACAGATCAAAACTGACACTAGCTAGCTGACAATATTACCTGAAAGCTGCCGAGGTTAAAGTGTACCTTCACTGCCATAACTATACTAAAACACATTTTAACATTAAAAATATATAATGAACAATAAAATGATACTGTGGTGGTTACTTATTCCACTAAATAAGAGTACAAGATAAGAAAAAATGTGAAAAAATTAAAAAAATGTGCTAAAAGCCAGACATCCTAATAGCTAAGATTCTTTCAAAAATGCTGCTAAATCGAAGTCTATATTAAGGCCAAGGGGAGACAGAGTTTTAAGAACATATATCCAATAACTCTCACGCTTGGATATAATGCCAAGTCTGTCTCCCCCACGCCAACTGGGCTTCGGATTGTCAATGCCCATGCAGGTTAGGCCCTCCGGGTTTTGATTGTGCTTCAATCTGAAATGATTGGACACACTATGGGTTTCGAGACCCCTTTTGATGTTATACACTGGCGACACACTTTATTCGAGCTCGGCTAGTCCCACGAATTCGGGTATACTCGGGTGTATTGAGGTTTATGACTGTTTTCTGCCCGAGTGCATTGCGTTATTTTCCAGGCAGGGATTGAAGCATTTTATTCCCGCTGGCTGCAATACTGCACAGTATATATATATATATACTGCATTACAATTCATGAATTTATGCCATCTGGTAGACACGCGAAGCATTGCAGCCTATTAAATCCTAATCATTATCATTTAACAGATCAGCCGCCCGTCAGCCAGGCATGAACCATGGCTGGGAAGGCAAACGCAACGGGGCTTGTCAGAGGTGAGGAGCGGCGCATTCCAGGTATCTGCCAGGTACATACTGGGTATTTGCTCGAATAAAGTGTGTCGCAGCAGTAGATGTGCTCGGCAAACCGCCGTTTGAGGGGTCTCCCTGTACGGCCAACATATTGTAACCCGCATGGGCATTGCAGCAAATACACACAGAAATCAGTCTTACAATTAATAAAGGTTTTTATATCATAAGAAATTCCAGTAACGTTGGATTTAAAACATTTGCTTTTAACGCTATGTTTGCATCCAATACACTTTGAACAGACATAGTACCCTTTTAAATTATTAAGCCAGGTGACATGGCGGTCTCTAAGGTTATCAAGAGGGCAACTAGGGGACAAACGGGATTTTAAATTCCTGGCCCGTTTATATACTATTTTAGGTTTTTCTGGGAGATAGTTCTTAAGGATCGGATCCCTTTGAAGGATGCCCCAATGTTTTTTGAAAACCTGTGATATAATGGGAGCCAGACCACTATATTGGGTGACAAACATGGGAACTGGTCCCTTCCTTGGGGTTTGGATCTCGCTGAGCCCTTACAAATAAGGGTTCTCCTGTCTATTTTGTCAACCTCAGATATAGCTAAATCTATATCTCGCTTCTTATAGTCTCGCTCCAAGAATCTCTCCCTAAGCTCGCTAACCTGATGTTTATATACCTTATCATTGGATAATTACGCTTAATTCTTAGTGCTTGGCCCTTAGGAATGTTTTGTAGCCACTTGGGGTGATGGTGGCTGGACGCCAATAGATAAGTATTGGCGTCTACTTCCTTATGATAGGTTTTTGTTTGAATGGTATTCTTATCAATATATAGAGAAAGATCAAGGAAGTTAATACTTGTTTTATCGTGACTAAAGGTAAACCTCAGATTTAATTTCGTTGTTATTAAGATCTTCCTTAAAACAAACAAGTTCTTCAGGTGAACCCTTCCAGACACACAGCACATCATCGATGTATCTTTTCCAAAGCACCAGGTTTGCACCAAATGGGTTGGAGGTCCATATATTATCCTCCTCCCATATGGACATGAATAAATTCGCATAACTTGGTGCAAACCTGGTGCCCATCGTGATGCCACATGTCTGGAGGTAAAATTCACGGTCATGGCAAAAATAGTTGTGGGTCAAGATAAATCTTATTCCATCTAGAATAAACAATCTTAATTTTTCGTCCACAGTATTGTCCCTTTCAAGAACTCTCTTTATGGCACTTAGTCAAATCTCATGATCTATCACTGTATAAAGTGATACCACGTCACATGTAACCCAACAGCATTCCTCAGTCCACACAAGTTCTTGCAGTGTGGTCAGTACATGTGACGTGTCTCTTAGATATGAAGGGACCTGTATGACATACCTCTGGAGGAGAAAGTCCAGAAATTGAGAGAGATTTGATGTAAGGGAATGGATCCCAAAAATTATGGGTCTTCCGGGGGGTCTAGTTAAACTTTTATGGATTTTTGGGATGAAATAGAAAACTGGAATCCTGGGTTGTTCTATAGTCAGGAATTCCAGTTCTCGT
Organism: Ascaphus truei; assembly: GCF_040206685.1. NCBI lineage: Eukaryota > Metazoa > Chordata > Amphibia > Anura > Ascaphidae > Ascaphus > Ascaphus truei. Next base: position 258,733,809 of record NC_134483.1, read on the forward strand.
TTGGTGATAATCTCATCCCGAAATCCTTGATCTAAATGCAACACCAATTCCTCTTTGAAGAGATCCGTTGGGTTAATCTCCAATCTCTGGTAAGTGGTGCTATCATTTAGAATTCTCAATGACTCCTCTTTATAATAGGAGGAGTTCATCACAACTACCCCTCCCCCTTTGTCCGCCGCCTTTATGAAAATATTTTTATTGCCCTCAAGGGATTTGACCGCATCTTTTTCTTCTCTGCTCAAATTTTGCCTAGGACATTTAAAATTCAGGCTTGCCTTCTCTAGATCAGAGATCACCATCTCTGCAAACGTATCAATGTAATTCCCCTTAACCGCTTTAGGATAGAATGTTGACGTTTTTTTGAAGGGTGTGATTGGTGGCTTAGCCGTCAGGTCATTAGGACCCAGCGCAGTCACTGATCTAGTCACAGCATCCTTCATAAAATATTTTTTCAGGGTAATTTTTCTTAAAAATTTGTGTACGTCTACAAAGGTGTTGAACATATTTGGTCCATTTACAGGGGCAAAGTTTAGTCCCCTAGAAAGGACATCAAGTTCTACTTTTTGGAGGTGGGTGTCACTTATATTAAATACGTTACTTTTTACCAATCCCTTCCTCTGTCTGATCTTTTTCTTTCTCTTTCTCTTCCTTGACCCTCCTCTCTTTCCTCTGACTCTTCCATTCTTGACCTTTTCTTTTCTATTCTTACAGGATTTTGTCTCCCTGATTGGCCCCTGGGGCCTCTCCACCGTTCTTGGAATGGGGCTCGGCCCTGGCGATGGTCTAAAAAAGAATTTTGTCTAAAGTTAGTTGCATCATGGGGTCTATCAATCGGGGATCTATCCCTATAGTGATATTCGGTGGGGTGATGGTCACCGGGGTGGCTCCCATTGTCACTAAAATTAGTCTTCTCATACTGAGTGCCTTTCTTTTTATTCCTGTTGGGATTGGGTGTTGGATTAGTGTTGGGTTTATCTTTAAGAGGCTTTCCACCCTTTACCTCCTTTGCTCCAATGTCAGATTTTTCACTTTTAGTGGAGTCAATCCTCCCTCTAGGATTAGTTTCAACAGGAACTACCTCGTGCCCTCTGATCTCTACTTCACTAATTGTAATCACTTTTTCTGTTTTCCAATTTCTCTGTCTGTTCTCATCATAGTCGCATTTATCTCTTGCGAATTTTTTAAGTTTTGTAAGTTTAACTTCCTTTCAGTTTTATCCAATCTTGAAATTACCTTATCCTCTAATAATTTATAGTCTGCCATCTCCATAGAATGTCCTAGCTGTTCCTTGATAAGGTTAATTTCTTTATCCAGACTCTCTAAAGTACTGGATCTCTGCTTAATAAGTAATAACATAAGGTCCACCGAACAAGTATCCAATATAAAATTCTACTCCTTTAAAAACTTCTCATCATCTTGATCTGAGGTGGGGGGCTTTAACACCCTGAGCCCTCTAGGTATTCTCTTCTGATCAAGATATTGCTTGAGTGTGTGGGTTTCCCAGACTTGTCTCATTTCTAGTGTTAGAAGTTTCTCTAATTTAGTGAATAATGTGTCAAGACTCTCCTTATCAGGATCCATAGGATCATGGATAGTGAAAAAGCTTTCGAAATTGAGCCCTCTCAGGGCTCTATTAGTGAAAAGTGCCATTGTGATTAAGATGAATCAGCTGCGGAGAGAGTGATAGAACAATCAAAATAAACCACAAACTAACTAATAACGCTCTCTATCAGCGCTTGATACAATTAGGCTAATGTGATATGAATATCAAACAAAATGTGCGTGATATAACAAATATGTGAAACAGCTGCCAAGGGGACAGCAAACAATAGACAGTTCCAAATCTAACATGCCATATGAAAATACAAAAAGCTAGGTCCCCGGCGCTAATGAGTTAAAGTCCACAATACCATGATCCAAGATACAGTCCTTGATGGAAAAGACAGTCCTGGCAATGGGTGGATTAACCAATGCAATTCAGAGTGGCTTTGATGGTCCTCTGAATGGCCCCAGATGTTCTCTGCAATGAATAAAAAAGAGACACACCAATTGCGCAGTATATAAAAAAACACAGCCCCAACTGAGATGGAAATAACCCTAACTTACGAGATAATATCTTGTACATTCAGGGGAGAGAATCTGTGCTCTGTCGCGTTCCAACCTCAATATCCACGAACCCCACGTGGTTACAGTCGGATGGTTCCTCTTGTACTTGGTAGTGCCCTCAGGGATTCAGCATAGGCCCCCACAGCAAGCGTGTAGAGAAATGAATTGTATTGGTAGCAAATGTGACCAACGGATGCCGTCCGCAACCTGCTACAGTCCGGCTGGAACAAGGGACTCACGCAGTCGTGCACTACTCGCCGATTGATGACGACAGCGGCGCGGGTCAGTCTCAAGCGCCGGAAGGTACAGCAGTGGAGAGGCATACACGTGGGATACTAAGCTCCTCCTCCCTATGCATTTTGTGACGCAGTGCCACTTCCTCAGGGGTTATGGGAGCTTGGTCACTGGACTCTTTATATATGCAGTGTGATTGATAGACTTGCCCACTAATGGGCGTGGACTTAAGATTGACAGATCAAAATGGACACTAGCTAGTTGACAATGTTACCTGAAAGCTGCTGGGGTTAAAGTGTACCTTCACTGCCATAACTATCCTAAAACATATTTTAACATTAACTGTAGCAGGTTGCGGAAGGCATCCGTTGGTCACATTTGCTACCAATACAAATTGTAAGTGTTGGTAGTATGTTTGTTTTTATGTAATAAAAGTGTAAGTACATTTTTACACTATGGAGAGAAATGGTGCTCAAGCACCTGACCTCACATTAATAATGAAAGGACAAGAGGGCACTGGGAATTGCAATTAAGTGGTATAAACCAATGAAGAGGGCTCCAATTACCCTGAAGGCAGGGGGTAAATGCACAAAAACACCCCCCCTTACCTCATTGGGATGGCCCCAGGCAAACGTACTCACACTAGTACCTCCAGTCCCTCTCTCCTTGGGCGTGCTGCTGAATCCAGCGAGGAAAGGTCCAATGTAGTGAAGCGTGCAGCGCACAGCCAAAAAGGCAAGAGTGGTCTGGCAAAAAATCTTTTATTAAATTAAGAGATCATAAAACAGAGGGTTGTGAAACCTTCGACGCGTTTCGTGCAACAACAATGCACTTTATCAAGAACTTCTTGATAAAGTGCATTGTTGTTGCACGAAACGCGTCGAAGGTTTCACAACCCTCTGTTTTATGATCTCTTAATTTAATAAAAGATTTTTTGCCAGACCACTCTTGCCTTTTTGGCTGTGCGCTGCACGCTTCACTACATTGGACATTTTTACACTAGGCTGTATTCATTTCTCTACACGCTTGCTGTGGGGGCCTATGCTGAATCCCTGAGGGCACTACCAAGTACTAGAGGAACCATCCGACTGTAACCACGTGGGGTTCGTGGATATTGAGGTTGGAACGCGACACAGCACAGATTCTCTCCCCTGAATGTACAAGAAATTATCTTGTAAGTTAGGGTTATTTCCATCTCAGTTGGGGCTGTGTTTTTTTATATACTGCGCAATTGGTGTGTCTCTTTTTTATTCATTGGAGAAAACATCTGGGGCCATTCTGAAGACCATCAAAGCCACTTTGAATTGCATTGGTTAATCCACCCATTGCCAGAACTGTCTTTTCCATCAAGGACTGTATCTTGGATCATGGTATTGTGGATGCCCACGGTGCCTGGCGGGGACCACCCGTAGGCCTCCAGACCCTGGAGTATTGGTACACTGTGGGGCCTGCGGACTGGCAGAAAGCAGCGCATCTAGCTGATCATTCGAGCTTTGTGGGACTTAGAAACATTTCTTGAAAAAGCCCGTTTTAGAGTGCAAAATCCTCGTTATCACTGCTCTGTGAATCGCGCTGAGCACAATATCACATTCTTAAAGCACTTTGCGCTCTTAAAATGACTTATCACTGCTTAGTGCATACTGCACTGACACACTTTATTCGAGCAAATACCCAGTATGTACCTGGCAGATACCTGGAATGCGCCGCTCCTCACCTCAGACAAGCCCCGTTGCGTTTGCCTTCCCAGCCTGGGTTCATGCCTGGCTGACGGGCGGCTGATCTGTTAAATGATAATGATTAGGATTTAATAGGCTGCAATGCTTCGCGTGTCTACCAGATGGCATAAATTCATGAATTGTAATGCAGTATATATATATATATATACTGTGCAGTATTGCAGCCAGCGGGAATAAAATGCTTCAATCCCTGCCTGGAAAATACCTCAATGCACTCGGGCAGAAAACAGTCACAAACCTCAATACACCCGGGTATACCCGAATTCGTGGGACTAGCCCAGCTCGAATAAAGTGTGTCGCCAGTGTAGTCCCCTGTGTCCCTACAGGTATTTAAATTATTTTGCGGGCATGGACACGAGCTTCAGGTGTTAAAATTGGGCGTACTGTGTACTAAACCTGTCGATTGCGGCTGAGGCCCAGGCCCATTAAATTAAAGTAAAAATACACCATCCATTTTGTTGATTCAATACACATTCCTCCGTGCTTGATTTTTTTTTCTAAAAGCAGCGATGCAAAGGAAAAAGATTTCAAAGGATCTCAGCATGAGAATACAGGATATGTACAAGAATGGACACTGAATTTTACAGATCCAAAGCTGGTTAGTTGCTTCGGGTCTCGATTTAACAACAAGCACAGTCAGTTATCATGCCCATGGTAAGGCAAAAAGTGTAAAGCGGAATCCCACAGTCACTACAGTGTTAGTATTTTTGTTTTCTTTACTGCACAGTATGTACTGTAATTACACTATTAGTGTAAAATGCATTAGTGTGTTTTACAATACTTTTTTCCAAGCAATTATTTTAGCGAAAAAAAATTGTCCTATTACTCTAATAACGTCTTGTATGCATGTTTTTAATATTTTATCAATTTTTTAATTCTTAACATCACTTACAGTACACTGTATATTGTATTGTATGTCTTTAGTATATAGCTATATCACAGAAGAAGAAAGAACCCTAAAGGACGCACACTACCCTAATAATAAAAATAATAAAGTTTTAAAGAAATACGAACTTGACACAAAAAATATTAAACTATTAAAAACCAAAATAGAGCGCATGTATGTCACCAGTGTAAATCGATATCCCAATAGGGTGCTAAGAAGCAAGGAAAATGAGTCCACAAGGTAATGTGTATCAACAGGTAATCCATGTCTAGTCCTGCATATAGTAAGAATACTATGTTGGGTGAGAAACTAAATGGACTGTATCTATGCACCTAATATCACTGAAGTTCTTGCTGTGTATAGAACTATATAGTGAATTCTGTGGTAAATGAAGTAGGAGTGATCAATACATACAGAGTACCTGAATCTTTATATTTAAAGGTAGGTATGATTAAACAACAGCCCTGTATTCAGTGTAACTGGCTGAAAGCCAAATTCTCTCAACTCAGGTCAAGGGAGAAATGAAATCACCCTTGACCATTTGAAGTTCTGATGTACCTGATAATAAAGTACTCCAAATTGAACCCCCCTATCTCCCCATCTGGGTGTTTTGTTAATCAAACTCTGAGGGTTCTAATATTCACAGGATAGATGGTACAATGTATCTAAAAAAGTCTCTCACTATACAGTACCTGCTGTATGATTGAACAGAGTGGTGAGTGATCCCCATAGCCACACATGAATCAAGTTAAGTGTTGTAGGTAACCACCTAAATGATCTTTCTAGATGCGTGGTGGTAAAATGTTTAAACTCAATGGAGAAAGCTTACTCCAAACACCTTGAATGGATAAATCTGTATGTTTCTTCGTGTGCAAATTTGACTGTCTGGGTACAGCCCTTTAAGTTGCGCAAGTAACCATATACCTCCGCTGCCTCCTTTCAGCAGCCAGGAGGCTGACACTGTATCGTAGATATATGAGTGTTCTAATGAACTTTGCACAGACAAATGACAGGGCTCAGACCCCAGTGCTATTGCAGAGGAGGTAAAGGTCTACCACTCTCGCAGGTTAGTACTCACACTGTATTATGAGACCGGGACACATATAACACATGATCCGGAGATAATGCTCACTGCACTGAAATTGACATGTATTACAGACACACATAGGTTCATTGGCTATCACATATGATCATACCCACTCTGTCCTTGCTAGTGGTGACCTAAGTAAAGCTCCACATCTTTTTAGCTTGCTTGAATGCAAAAATCATTCTCTCAATCCGCAAACTGCTACACTGGGACTACCACTGCTGGTCGCGCTCTATGACGTGTGTGGAAACGTCATTACCTGACGCGCGTTTTTCTAATGATAGATCTTCTTGGGGGGGGGGGGGGGTGTTGACCTGCTTGCTCTGATCATTTATACACCGCGGTTGCCGTGGTAACGGTAAACAACGTGAGTAACGCTCGTTCCTATTACACGGTTAGCAGAACCAATCTGCTGCGATGTGTGTCTAATTGATTGCTGTCAGGGAATACAATATGTATAAAAATCGTAGTCATACTGGCTACTAATACATAGAGACGAAATTAAAAGCACATGACATAAAATGTAAAACAATGTTTAACTCTATGATGTCAATGTGAACTATCACTTATAGAGTTATAGAGGTAAGTATACTTAGTATACACATCATAATGTGAGTCTATATACACAATAGCAAATTAGTATTGAATCTGTACTTGACACAGTGGAAGATGACCTCATTTACATGTCAATGCCAAAGATGTCTATTGGCATACTGTAAACTTAAAACGTGCTAACATCTTGAAGATACAGCCATAATGAAGGGAGATGACTGATTCTAAATGGATTCACTCAGATATAGAATCCTAGCTCTCCTGCATATTCACAAAAATGCAGAATAAGCAAAACCCTCATTAAGTCCTTTGGGGGATTGGCTGCCAAGGGTGAAGATCCATTTGGCAACTTTAAGTAATAAAGCACCTAAGTCTCCCCCTCGTAGTCCTAAAGATAGAAAATCAATCCCTTGAAAGGATAAATGACCTGGTACTCTCGGTGGAACAAATTAATGTGGCATGCAACTGGAGTGTCGACTTTGTTGTTGATGGTACTCACATGTTCTAATATGCGGCGTCTAAGTTGGCATGATGTTTTCCCCACATATAGCTTGCCACACTTGCATGTTGCTAAGTAAATTAGTCCACTGGTTTTGCAGTTAATAAAACTTTGGATGTTATACGTTTTAGTTTTATTCCAGTTCTTAAACTCTTTACTGGGGTTAATATACTTACATGCTTTACATGTCCCACATCTAAATGTGCCTACTGATTTGTTTGTAAGCCTGTTAGACATACTTGGTGCTTGGTAGTGGCTGTGGACCAGCTGATCAGATACATCTCTGGGTCGTCTATAAGTGATAGATGGTTGATCCTTTAGCACTAGTCTGAGGTCTTCATCTTCACAAAGAAGATGCCAATGTTTTTGGAGTACTTGTTTTATTTGTCTCCATTGTTTATTATATGTCTCTATTAACCGAATCTGTCGGTTATATAGCGGCAAAAGTGTACTCAGCGCTTCACAATTAATACAGTACAGGGAATTATAATAATAATACAATAAGTGCAGCAAATCAGAAAATAGGGTAGGAAATCCCTGCCCCGAAGAGCTTACAATCTAAGGTTTGAGGGGAATTTACAGAGACAACAGGTGAGGGAATAAGTGCTATAGATGGCAGTGTGTGGCCACAATGGTGGTGGTAGGAGTGACTGGGTGTGGGACAATAGCCATAAGTGCAGGCTTTTGGGATGCTTGATTTGTGGGGCAAGTTTTAAGGTTAGTCAGTATTAAATGAAAAGGTTGACACAATTTGCATGGGAGGAGATGGCAGTGAGGCATGAATGAGAGCAAGTGTGTATGTCTGGCTTCAGGAAGATCCCCAGCAGCAGGAAGGAGTAGATAAAGGGTGTGAATAGAGGATTTGTGTGGGTGTTTTTTTTTATTGAGGAGTAAAGAAGTTGTTGGGAGAGAGGTATATAAATAATGGCGCAGTGGGGAGTGGGGAAGTTGGAGAGAACAGAGACATTCACAAAGGAGTGAGGAAACAGTAAACAGAAAAGGCAATAGGGAGGGCATAGTGAGATGCAGGAGGCGAGACATCCCAGGTACTGGAGGATAGGAAGAGTACAAATAATCACAGCGTTTACAAAGTAAAGTTCTCACAGTTGCAAAGTTGTTGTGTGGAGTCCAGATCTTTCTCAATTTTCACCTCCAAATTCAGCTCCAATGTTAACTCTGCCCAACACTTATATATGACACTTTAAGATGGGACATGCTGCCATATGGCTCACAGCCAATATAGTTGGTCTTAAATACTCTAAAACACAGTCACTTGAATAACAATTAAGGGAGGGGTCTGCCTAATCAATTCACAGATACATACCAAATGGTTAATTACATTTTAAGAAGTGCTCTTGCAAATTGATTTAAGGAAACATACCAATGAAATTTTAAATTCTGTAGCCAATTGATGATAGGATTCAGCTCAGACACATACCAATTACATTTTTAATTCTGTAGCCAATTGTTGATAGGATTCAATTCAGACACATACCGTACTGTATGAGGTGGCATGTCTAATTTTTTTTTTTTTGGGGGGGGGGGGGGTTATTTACAGCATGTACTGCAGTGAACCTTTATTGTAAAACTGTTCAAATGATGTCTTTGAACTACTGTACAGTGAATTATCCTGCACACTCGAACTGGCAAAGTTGCACCTTCCCCCCTCAAAAAGCATACTGTAGTAGAAGGACATTCAACAGCTTATCGACATCTCCCCCAGAGCGAAACAAGACATTCACACATTCTCATTCTTTTTCAGGCTGCATTGCATATTGTATTGTACTGTACTGTATGTCTTTATTTATATTTCACCAAAGTGTACTCAGCGGTTCACAAAAACTACAGTACAGGGAATTATAATAATACAACAAGTGCAGCAAATAAGCAATAAGTGCAGCAAATCAGATAAATGGAAAGGAAATCCCTGCCCCGAAGAGCTTACAATCGGAGAGGTTGTAAGTGGGAATAAGTGCTGTAGATGTCAGTGCTTGGTCACAATCAGTGGTAGGAGTGACTGAGTGTGGGACAGTACCATCCATGCAGGCTATTGGGATGCTTGATTTGTTGGGCAAGTTTTAAGGTTAGTCAGAATTAAATTTATTTTATAGAAAATTTGGGGCCTACTGTTACAAATTGTTCTGTTTTCATTAACACTGTAGGACGACAACGCTTCTGGTGGACCAAAAAAGTGAAGAGAATGATGAGAGGTGTGCAGCAAGGGTCAAGACTGCTCTGGAGAAAACTCACAATATAAGAGCACCTGAGACCAGCATCAGGCAGATGAGATGCAAATTGGGATGGAAATATGGACGTGTAAAGTAAGTGGCTTACTGTGACAAAGTAGGTAAAAGTGTGGTTTTACTGTACCTGTAAAATTATTCCTTGTCATTACAGAGCATATCCTATGATAAAGGATGCCAACAAGATCAAAAGAGTGGACCAGGCATGGGCATAGATCGAAAGAGGCGAGACTTTTCAGGATATCATCTTTACTGATGAGACAACTGTAGCTCTTAAGAGATTTGCCACTTTTGCATTCCACAAAAAAGGACGCCTAGCTCTGAATCCGCATCCCAAGCACCCAGTGAAGATGCATGTGTGTTGTGCGATCTCTAGACGTCGACCAGGATGCACCAGGATGTATCATCTTTGAGGGTAAAATAATGCACAAATTCACATTTTGTGGCCTTATGCACTGTACATCTGTAGTGTACAGTATTTGGTACATTTTTCTTCTTGTTCCAGGAATCATGTATAAAGTATTGTTCCAAGAGATTGTTGAATACATTAGGCATGATTTCCCATCTGGGCACCGTTTCTTCCAGGACAATGACCCGAAACACCCAACGTCTTCTGCCCAAATTCTTGTGAGCGGTATCAACTGGTAAAGACGCCACCGGAGTAAGTTCACCAGCTCTCCAGTGTACTGTACGGTAACTGTTTCTCAATCTTTTACACTGTTTATATCTCTTTAACTAATTCACCTTTCCCCCCCTCCAATTCCAGATCACCAGATTTGAATCCCATCGAATTGGTATGGCATTAGATGAAGGATCATGTCAGAAAAGTTGTGAAACCGTTCAAAAAGGATGAATTGGCTAAAGGAATACTGAGTTTCTGGAGCAACATACTTACCGTACAACGATGCAATAAATATATAGATCATATAGCTAGCGTGTTGCCTGTTCTTTTACAGCATAATGGGCAGGCCACTGGAATGTAGTAATGTACTGTATTGTAGTAAGGTAAGTACAGGTACAGTAAGTATGATACAGGTAACTGTGGCACTCAAAATATATATACTGTATATACAGTACAGAATGAACACTACATTTGTATTAGACATGTGTGTGCTATCTAACCTACAGTAGTATAGTTATAGTTATGCAGTATATACAGTAGTTAATGCAATATAGATAAAGTGCAGGAAATCCCCCACCTCCCCCCAATACTGGCAGGTACAGCGCTCCAATCCATGACTTGTTATAGTTATACTGTAGTTATACTGTAAATAGTTTGACAGTAGTTATAGTCCAATATTGTGAAATACTCAATACCTTTAATGCACTATTTTTTTTCAGAGCTGCAGCACTACAGGAAAGGGGGGGGGGGGGCATGTGTAAAAGTATTGTACTGTATGTATACGGTAGTAACAGTCAGTAATTTACACTACACCCCCCCTTCTCTCAATGACAAAAGAACTACAAAATGCAATGTAGCCATTACGAAGAAGATAAAGACAAGATAGTAAATTTGGAAGAATTATTTATTTTTCCATGATTATTCTGTACAAATAAAATTGTTCCTTTCAATTACAGTGTGTGTGTAGGGGGGAGGGAAAGAGTTGTGTATGCAGGATTATAAATTCAAATAAATCTTTTAAACAGGTCATCAGATTATTTTGAACCCCACACCCCCAAATAAAAATTGCAATATGCTACCCACCTCATAAAGTGCAGTATACATGTCTGTAGTGTAGAATTAAAAAGCTAGTGCTTGATTCTAATAATATCAAACATTGTTATGCTAGCCCATGTCGAGAAACAAAACAAAAAAAGGGGTCTGTTTATTTTTCAGACTTGAAATTCACATTGAATGAGATGTCATTCTCGCCAAAGCCCCATACTGTATGCGTTTCAACAAGGTTCCAATGAGACATACACGTGTAACACGTGTTCCACCCCCCCTCCCAACCTCACTTAGAGGCCAGTGTGTGGGAAAGGGAAAGGTGCTTCACCTGTTGGTTCGCAGGACGTCTGAGTGGTCTGCAGATGTTATGAGACGTGGACTGGACTGGCTCTTACAGGACCTTGGTTCATCTTGGTGTTATCAGTACCTCCAGTAGCGAGTATAGGCCTCAGCCCCCATCACTACACACATACTTCACCCAGCCCAGGAACTGACACCATAGGCTGAGGTATATTTGCAGGATTCTTATTCAGCATCAATCAGCATACTCTTCTGCATACGCCCCAGGACTTCTGGACAGTGCTTTACTTCCACTGCTCCAGGTGGTCTTGACTAGCCAGCCAAGTGAACAAGCTTACCCCGCAATGGGGAAGACTCACAGTTCCCACCATCACCTCATCCTCCTTCACCCTAGCCAGGGATCAGGGAGGGACACATTCCACCTCCTCACTCCAGGAGGAGCTCAGAGGAACTCCTTCTTCCACCTCCTCACTCCAGGAGGAGCAGAGGCAGTGTCCTCCAACTTTAGCCTACTCCCCCTTTAGAAACTTCTGGAAGGGGCGGGCTCTTGTACTGTACCCATCTATAAAGGGCTGTACACAGGCCATGAGACACCACCTAACTTCCTTCGCTTTCTGGGGAAACAGGAAGGGGGCCAGGGCCCACAGATTAACCTGCTAATGCCTGGATCTTAACAGGACTTACATAGCATATACACTATGTAGGGAGAAACAGGTACGGCTGGACATACCCTGTTACACACGCATGCTCCTAAATGTGATGACACGCATATGCGTTTCAACAAGGTTCAAATGAGATATACACACATGCGCATAAATGAAAAACAATATGAAAAGAAGAGCAAGTCTACAGTAGCAAGTTGACAGTATTGAATAATAAATAATACCTACCGTATAGAATAAAAGATATACATTTTTATTTTTGGGGTTTCTTAGCAGAGACATACTGTACACGCATGAGCAGAAAATATATTTAACATTCGGAAGAAGAAGCAACGTTGTATTTTTGAATTATTATTCCCTTTATTATCCTGTACAAATACAACTTAACTCATACAAAATTCTTCTTTCCCATGTACACCATACAGTATGAACTCGTAACGTTAATCTTCAAGTTACAATTACACAACTCGCGATCACCCACTTGAGTTTCTCGACGGTATTGCAGACCGTGCAAAAATGCAACACGCATCGCAAGGCGGTATGGTCGGAAGACATCGCGTGCCATCACATGGGTATTCCGAGGTATAAACTGCGCGATTTGCTAAAATTATGGCTGCTGCATCTGTATCACAGTTGGCTAAGCACATTTTAACTGTATATTGCACTTTATTTGGGCTGTATTCACACTGCAGGGGTGTTAAGAGATTCTCTGTCTCACCGCTTACTCTGCAGGGTTGCTATGGCGACTGCTACATATGCTGTGTAGAGTCCTGTGTCTCCGTGACTGCCTGGAGCCTGATACATCATCAGGGGGCATCGGTCGGAGGCAGGTGGCATCGGTCGGAGGCAGGTGGCAGATTGCCGTGGGGTAAGTACCAGGGGTATAAATATGTATTATATTCCTTTTTATATTGTCCTCACCTTGATAAAGCCAACATCATACTGCCGAAATGTTGGTTCTATTGGCACATTCAATTAAATTGCTTAAGTCTGTGTGCGTGCTTCTCATCATTCATCTTCTCCTGGAACCCCTGGACTCCCTTTTAAACAGAGCACCGGCAGCTAAGTACCCTCCTCCTACCCTCATTATTGGGTGCCTACATTCCTCTTAATATCCAATTATGGGGTTAACCCCCGCCCCCCACCCAGCTAACCACCATAGATATTTTGAATATGATGTCAGTTTGGTGTTATGCTACAATCATTCAATAGCATTGATGTTCATCCTTTAGACATATTAATTGTTTTTACCGTTATTGTGAAATCCAATCAAAATGTATCTTACAGATTATAAACGTAATAAAACCAAATTCTTGTATTAACCCTCCACCAATCTTATATAGCCTGGGTCATCTGTCCACCGATTACCTCCGCTATAGCAGGGGAACTTGCAGAGGCGATCGGATCACCGGAAGCTCCCGGCGGCTCCCCTTGCAGGGCGCCGCCATCTTGAATATGGTCGCACAAGCGCAGTGCAGTCACGCATGCGCAGAGAGCAGCTGCAGGGTGCCATTATCTGGATAGAGCTCCATGGGGACTACAACCCCCAGAATGCACAGGGGCAAGGCATCACATGGTGCAAACAAGCCTATAGGGCTGTAGCATTCCCTTGCTTAGGGAAATAGATACATCATGTAATGGGGTTATCCCACATAGTAGGATCCCGTACAGGTGGAGGCGCTGTCACACAATGGATCAGGCATACCCCAGGCTCCAAGCAGCAGAGGCCCAGGCCTCCTGTGAGCTGCAAGTAACAAACCACATACACAGCAGCTGTCCTACCAGGTGGTGGGGGAAAGTGCGCTACAATTGGAGTCACTGCTGAAATCTCAGACCTGGGGTGCCCGACTCAGCAGTTAAAAATTAATTCATCCAGTTCACCATCATGCTTGTACTTTCAAGACAGGAGATCTATGCCTGGGCTTTAAGGTCCAAGAACCACCCAGCCATGTAGTCGCAGTGGGAAATGTCCCCGCTCTCATGTCCCAAACAGAGATCAGGGATCACCTAAAACAACTCCCCGGTCTAAGCAAAGCGTGGATTAAAGGGCGAGAATGTTACGATTGTGCTCGCCACAAACCAGGACCGGACCGCGGGGCTGAGGTGGGGTTATATAATCACTGACTTTAGTCCGCACAGACTGATCCAGAGTGCGCAGTTCGTAGTCGTACATAGCAGGGTCACGATTGGAGAAGGCAGCATCATCGTAATTCAAGCAGGAGTTCGGCAACAAGTAGTCAGAAGTTCCCCGCTTCAGCTTAGGAGCATGAGCACGGGACTGGCCACACCACGAGGAGCGGGCTCGGCCCATGATGCCGGTCTCAGCAGGGGGAGACAGCAGGCTGGCCGAAGTACACCACGGGGCAGCGTCGGGGAAAACCAACGCTTCAGCACAGAAGTCCAAAGCAGGCCTCTGCGTGGAGGATAGCAGCCGACCTCAGGAAACGAAGGGTAACCTCTGCTAGGTGAGAAGGCAGTAGGTACCATGAACCACTGCTGGCTAAACAATGCTTCAGCACAGGAGTCAGGATCAGGCCTCTGCGTGGAGAGTAGCAGCAGACCTCAGGATACTCAGGAAACACATGCCTCTGCATGGAGATTAGCAGCAGGCCTCAGGGTACTCAGGCCTCTGCATGGAGATAGCAGCAGGCCACAGGATACTCTGGCCTCTGCATGAAAGGTAGCAGCAGGCCTCAGGAACTCAGGAAATACTAACGAGAGTAGAGAGGTTAGTACACAAGGAGACAAGCCAGGCGGCTTGTGGGAGAGACAGTAACGTCCAGAGAAGGATTATGCTCGGCCGAGAGGGATTGTGGGAATGCAATACTTAAAGACCAGTCGGCCAATCTCAGGAGGAGGGTGTGAGGGCTAGTAGAAAAGCCAGGAGTGGATTCTTCACAGTACCCCCCCCTTTCAGGTGTGACCTCCGGGCGAACATGACCACTCAGATTTGGGGGACCTGGAATTGTTCCTGAACTGTCTAGGATTGGGTGTAGAGTCATGGTCCAGCGACTCGTGGGCACTCCTTTGCATACCTCCACCCCCTGGTGAGAACTGCGGCCAGGCAGGGCCATCCATAGGTCTCTGGGACATTGAGTTGTTCCTAAAGTGCTTTAGGCGGGAAGGGGATCCGAAAACGAGCAGTTCATTGGCGAGTCCTGTTCTAGGATATGAGAGTGGTGGCACAGACATTTTTGGTATGGGGCTCGCCACGCGAAATGACTTGTAAATCCAGGGCTGTGGAGAAGGAGGCGTTTCCAGAATAGAAACGGCAGAGGGACCCCAGCTTGGTGCACAGTCCCTAGTAATCGTACCAGAGTGCAGGCCAAGAGGCACCGATAATTGATCGGGTATAACAGGGAGACCCTCCGGGCAGGCAAAGTTTTTGCTGAAGTTTGCAAGTAGGATTTTGAGAGGATCCTTTCCTCCAACGATTTTCCGGGTAGTGCCAGGTATAGGTAAGATAGAGGACAAGGCGAGCGGCAAACCAGGTCTATTGACCGAAATCTTGGGGTACGAACAGGTGATTTCAAACAAATGGGAAACAATAGGTACTGCAGAAGGTTCCGAGAGAGACAACCATGAGTTCGCAGCAGCAGATAAGCAATCAGCAGTGGAGCTCCAAAAAACTGTAGAACCCTCAGTGAGGGATAAGATTGTCTGTGGAGTGGAGATCACAAAGTCCAAGGCAGCGTGTAAAGTTCTAGAGACAATAGGGAGAGAAACCCCATACTTAAAGTAATTCGGGGTACTTCAGGGACCACCGAATGGTCAGTGAAAAGAAACTACCCTCCCGCACTGGGGACTTGGAGCGCAGCAAGGGTTATTTCAGATATGGCACCAGAGTCCAGGGAAGTTATGCTGGTCTTTGCAGAGATTAGAACAACTGCATGGGGCTGACTACGTGCTGCATCGAACTCCAAAGGCATCATACTTGTCATAGGAGTGGGAGTAGGAATAGGCTCTGGAGCTTTAATATGTGGAACTTGAGAAACAGGCAGTGCCGGGGCAGTGGAGTAGGAAGCTCAGAGTCTGTAACAGGGACATCTGGCACTGCAGGGACACTGGTAGGAGGAGAGCTTACGTCAGGAGCTGGTGCCTGGGAATCAGTGACGGGTACTGGGGAAGTTAGAGAGTTAATAAGCAGTAAGTTGGGACCGGGGAAACTCTTAATAGAAGAAACCTTAGAAGAAAAAAGAGTCTTATTCAAAACTGCAAGGGCCCTAACAGGGGTACTTGTCATGACAAAATAAGAAATAGGTATGTTTACTAGTGCAAAAATTCTGATAACGAAACTGCCAGTCAGTGATGTGGGTATCTGGGTTTCACTAGTGAGAAAATCAGATACATTGGAAAATGACTTAGAATCAATCACGGGAGTTCTGGGTCTTTCGGCACGTGTGAGAAAGTACCCTTAAACACAGGAGTTCTAACCTTAGCATAGATTAATCCAAGGGTTGCTGGGGCACATTTAGATGCAATGCTATGGGACTGGAGTTTAGCAAGGGAAGGAAAATAAAATAGCTCAGATTTAAACACCTGAATTTATAATGTAGGCAGGGTGGTCTCTGACTGTACTAAGGGGGTGACGACAGATACGCTGATCTGAAGAGGGGTTGCTTGGGCAGGGGCATCAGGGGGACCAAAAGCAAGGATGGCCTCTATGGAAAGAGATTCTGAATCTGAAGGAAGCGTTTTACCTCTCCGAGTAGCGGAGCCGACATGGAAAATTTCAGAGAGGGGGGAAACTGTGTACTGGCTTCTAGCTAGCACATTTGAAAAAGCATCACTTTTGAGTGGGAGCAGTGTGTCAGCAAAAATTCCTGGGAACTCAACAACTTGAGCCTCAGGAGGGGCATAATGACCACTGTTCACTTTTAACCCTAGGGTTTGAGAAGAGGAGAACACAGACAGTACAAGGGGGGCAACCACAACTGTGCTGGTCTCTGAAGTGGGTACTTGGGAAGGCGTGTCTGGGAAATCAGAAACGACTACAGATTCCATGACAAGGGGTCTACGTGCTGAAGCAGTGATCTCAGCTCTCTGAGTGACAGACTGGGTCAGCGAAATACCTGGGAGTGGGGATTCTGCAAACAGGCTTAGGGAAAAAAAATGGTTCCTGAATACCTTTAACTGGAACCAGTATTTTAACAGAAGTTTCATGGGGCACGGCAGCGGAAACTTGAGCTGAACCAGGGCGATTATAGCAATGAATAACCAAGGACTCCGCAACCTTAGGAGCGTCATTCAGTTCAACCTCTGCTGTCAGATTTGGGGATTCACTCTCTGATGCAAGAAAGGACTCATTAGCCTGGGGGCAGCAAGGATATACAGGGGTCAACGCAGATAGTACCCGAGAGTCAAAAAGAGGGAGATTTGCCTCTGAAATTGGGGACACAAGGAGTTCCTCCTCTGAAACTAAGGAGGTGTCCTTGACTGGCGGATTACAGGGATTAACCAAGGGGGACTCATAGGGTTGATCCGCAGGGGTTAATACAGAAAAAAACCCAAGGGTTAAGTCAAGCTGTGCTTGAGAATCAGAAAAAGAGAAGCTAGCCTCCGAAAGTGGGGTCATAGGGGGTTCAGCTTCTTGCCCTAGGGACCCAACATTAGTCTGCGGAATACAAGGGTTAACAATGGGGACCTCACAGAGCAGACTAGCAGGGGTTAAAACAGAAATAACCTCGTGGACAGAGCTTAGAAATTCTGGTTTAGAAAGAGAGGGCAAACAGGGTTCATTCTCTGGTGCTAGGAGAGACACACTGACCTGGGGAATGCAGGGATTTACAGTGGGGGACTCATAGGCCTGACTAGCAGGGGTTAAGACAGGAATAACCTCGGGGACAGAGCTTAGAAATTCTGGGTTAGAAAGAGAGAGCAAACCAGGTTCATTCACTGGTGCTAGGAGAGACACACTCACCTGGGGAATGCAGGGATTTACAGTGAGGGACTCATAGGCCTGACTAGCAGGGGTTAAACAGGAATAACCTCGGGGTCTAAACACAGGGGGGTTAACATGGGAGTAGGAACATTGGCAGCTTCTTCATTAGCGGGCAGCGACAGGGAGATGGTTTGGCCATTCTTAGGAGGGGGTGGTACCCCCACGGGTTTAGTTACAGGGTTGGCAGAAAAGAAATTGTGATTAGAAAGTGCGTAGGCAGCAAGAAGAGGGTCTCGCTCACTTATGATTAGGTCAAAATCTTGGTACAACACATGGGCGGCATCTAGAATGATCTAGAGTCTTTCTATCTGAGGTAGAAATAGCAAGATGCAGTTGGGAGTACAGGGCCTGTTGAGACTTTCTTTCCTCTCTAAATTGATGAGCTTTAGTAAGGAGTTCTTTACGAATCAGTCTTTCCTGAGGGGTTAAACCTTTATACATGAACGCACTCTCAGGTGGAGGCAGTCTCTCAAACAGGTATGGCATTCCAAACAGGGACTGGTCCGCAGCCTGGGACATAGGTACAGTAAAACATTTACCAACCCCCGCCATGGCGCGGTCCAGTTTTGTGGAGCCGAGCATACTGTTACGATTGTGCTCGCCAAAAAAACGGGACCAGACCGCGGGGCTGAGGTGGGGTTATATAATCACTGACCTTAGTCTGCGCAGACTGATCCGGAGTGCTCAGTTCATAGTCGTACATAGCAGGGTCAGGATTGGAGAAGGCAGCATCGTCGTTATTCAAGCAGGAGTTCGGCAACAAGTAGTCAGAAGTTCCCCGCTTCAGCTTAGGAGCGTGAGCGACAACATCGCGGGAGTGGCCACACCATGACGCCGGTCTCAGCAGGGGAAGACAGCAGGCTGGCCGAAGTACACCGCGGGGCAGCGTCGGGGAAAACAAACGCTTCAGCACAAAAGTCCAAAGCAGGCCTCTGCGTGGAGGAAAGCAGCAGACCTAAGGAAACGAAGGGTAGCCTCTGCTAGGGGAGAATGCAGTAGGTTCCAGGAACCAGTGCTGTCTAAACAACGCTTCAGCACAGGAGTCAGGATCAGGCCTCTGCGTGGAGAGTAGCTGCAGACCTCAGGATGCTCAGGAAACACAGGCCTCTGCATGGAGATTAGCAGCAGGCCTCAGGGTACTCAGGACTATGCATGGAGATAGCCGCAGGCCACAGGATACTCTGGCCTCTGCATGAAAGGTAGCAGCAGGCCTCAGGAACTACTAACGAGAGTAGAGAGGTTAATACACAAGGAGACAAGCCAGGCGGCTTGTGGCAGAGACAGTAACGTCCAGAGAAGGATTATGCTCGGCCGAGAGGAATTGTGGGAATGCAGTACTTAAAGGCCAGCGGGCCAATCTCAGGAGGAGGGTGTGAGGGCACTGCTCCAATGAGTACAAGGCTAGGTTGCAGTGATAGCCCGCACAGCTGCTGTTGATTGCAAAGAGGGAATTTAGTGATAACAACAGCACCCTGCAAGGCTACGAGAAAAGCCAGGAGTGGATTCCTCACAGAGAATTTGATACCAGATTTCAGTGGAGGACCATATTATTAACTGTGGGTCAAAAAATATGCCAAGTAGATGTCCTCAGACTCTACATACCCCACAGGCCACACCCGAAGGCTACCTGCTCACATATTCTGAGTTACTAGAAATCCGGGAAATGTTCACCTCGGAACCCTCCTCAAAGGACCCCTCTCAGGCCAAAATGTCCCCCTCCCACCATATCTCTGGAGGATGGCCAATTACTGCTCCAGTCTCAAGTACCCCCAACAGGGTAGATGTACTCCTAATCCAAGTAACATTCACCCGGAGTGCCCCATTAGAGGCACTAAGCTGGGCCAGGAGTCTACCACCTACACATACCCCTAACCGGCAGGCGAGAAGTTCTACCCAAAGCCCTTGTCCAAGACCTGAAATTGATAAGTCGCTTATTAAGTGGCGGCTCCGCACTGGGGGTGACCCTACCGTAATTAGTGGAGGCCCTAACCATGTCTTCAGTCGCAGAATTACAAAAAAAACTCAAGACCTTCTCCGGGACAACCCCTATCTCTGTTGGGGAAAAAGGGATCACAGCCTGGTGAGAACACACTCTAAAGGTCCTTGGAGAAAAGTCCTGCTCAGAAGCAGTAAGATGATAGCGGATCATGGAGTGCCTGCGACCTCCCACCTCCATCATCATGAGCATGCATCGAGAGGAAAACCCAGATGTGACGACGCAGATGCTGGTGGACTTTCTACATGAGGCCTGGGTTGTAGAAGAGGGGCACGCAAACTTTTTTTGCTATGCGCCCTGTGCCTGCTCTCCTCCTTGGTGCACCCCCCCCCGCTCCTTACATCGCATGGCGTCATGTGACCCGCGGTGTCATTTGACATCATGTTACCATGGCAACTGTGATACTGCATGACCCCCCCTGCGTTATTAGACATCGCATTGCCATGGTAACGCGTCTTGGAGCAGGCTAAACCTTGGTAAGTAGAGGTTGCAGAGGCCTTGCGCGGTCCCCCAGCATTTAATTTAAATGCCCGGGGTGAGTGCGCGGGACCTCTGCAACCGCCCACGCCCCCCCAAGAAAAAATCTCGTGCCACTCCTGGGGGTCGTGCCCCCCAGTTTGTGCACCGCTGGCGTAGAAGACGATGAAAGTGAGCTCCGGGCCAAATATTATGGCCTCCACCAGAAGGAAGGTGAGGAGCTGTCGGCCTTAATACATTGCATCCAACAAGTATTGTGGCTGCTACTTACGCGTAAATTCATTCCCGCCTCCGTTTGGACGAGGCTAAATGAAAACAGTTTCTGAGAGGGTCCAGCCCAAGTCACCCTATAGCCAACATGCTTCGGTGTGGCCTCATGCAAGGGGATCCACCTACCTTCACTGGTCTACTGAATCAGGTGAAGGTACACAAAGTCCACACTCGCTTGCATCCCCTAAAAAGAACAAAGAGCCTCTCAAGGGTGAAGCCACTGAGGAGGATCCTCCTCCCAAGTTGCCTATAGCCAAGTCCAGGACGTCCGGGAGAGCATCCCCTACCTATAGGGCCCATATGGACCCAAGCGGACCCAAGCGGAATCATATGCTTCAGCTGTGGCCAGAAGGGACACTTCTCGTGGGACTGTCTGGGGAAAAAAAACCCAACTAGAACGTTCCATCCCAAGTCCTTGATTTGCAATGTTATGACTACAGAAACCACTTCCCCGCCCTCAGAGAGTGCACTAGTGCCAAAACCCGATGAAACCCCATCATCGGACGCTTACCGTCACGTAGGACCGGCTGCCATCATCCGTGTCCTTGTGGATGGCATATACGAATTAGCTTTGCTAAACACTGTGTCCCAGGTGACCATTGTGTACCGGCCGTGATATGATCAACATCTAAACATCTACCCTTTCAGTCGGCAGACAAGATGAAGCTGTTGGGACTCAGGAATGAGGTTTACCCCATCGAAGGCGTGGTGCATGTTCGGCTTTAAATACCACAGCTCAACACTGGCAAGTCTCAGACCATGGATGTGGAGGCTCTAATATGCCCTGAGCCTTGAGAATACCCAAGTTCCCCGATCATTTTGGGGACTAACGCTGAAGTGGTACGGTGGTGATCAGTGCCTTCTTGCAAGATGCTGGTGAACTACCCATGTTGCCCCGCAGATCCACCCAGTACTGTTAGATGAGTGCTGCAAGGTATCGGCCCAGGATCTACAACCTCCGAGCAGAGGTAACAGAGATTCCACCAGGGAGAGTGAAGCGCATGGCCACAGTGTGCTGTTATCCGGGCAGAGACAAAGCCGATCACCTCCTCTCTAGAAAGTACACCTGAGGATGAAGCCCACAGAGGCTACAAGCTGGTGCCCGAAGTAGGGGAATAGACATCCAAACTGCCGGGAAGGATCAATGTGTTCATCCAGAACATCTCCCCTTACCCCATGGCCTTAGACCAAAGGTCAGAAATTGTGACGAATATATCTCATTACTGTACTTTCGTCGAATCTATGGCCGCGCAAGCGACCACCGCCGCAGTACAAGATCAGCTGGCCGGGCTGACCTTCGACTTTGGGGACTCAACCCTTTCCACAGAGTGGAAGGAGCAGCTGATGGCGAAGATAGAAGAAAGAAAGGACATTTTCTCCTCTATTGAAATAGATGCGAGCTGCAGCCGAAACGCCCAGCACACCATCCAGTTAAGTGATACCACTCACTTCAGGAAATGGTCCAGTCGCATCGCTCCTCGAGATACGGAGGACGTGGGAGATGTTCTACAAGAAATGGAGACGGCAGGGATTGTGACGGGGTCCCATAGCCCATACGCGTAACCAATTGTGGTGGTGAGAAAGAAGAACAGGTCGGTCCGCCTGTGCATAGATTATTGAACCCTTAATAATTGCACCGTACCTGACCAATATACCCTTCCGCGGATCGAAGAACTTCTCAACGGGCTGTCGGGAAGCCAATGGTTCAGCGTACTGGACCTGAGGTCTGGGTAATACCAGGTACCGGTGAGTGCAGAAGACCAGGAGAAGACCGCATTCATATGTCCTCTGGGCTTCTATCAGTTCACCCATAGTTATTTGTGGTGCTCCAGCAATGTTCCAGCGCCTGATTAAGAAGACCATCGGTGACATGAATCCAAAGGAAGGCTTTGTCTACCTGTACAATATCATCGTCTTCGGTAAGACTCTGGAGGAGCATGAGGAACGTCTGCTGAAGGTGCTGGATCAGATGGGCCAGGAGGGCCTGAAGCGGTCATTAGACAAATGCTAATTCTGTCGCATGTCCGTGACCTATATGGGACACATAGTATCCGCAGAGGGGATAGCCACTGACCCTGCCAAAGTAGATGCCGTGGTGAACTGGCCAAGACCAGAGAAAGTCATGGAACTACGCTCATGCCTAAGCTTCTACGGATACTATCGCCGCTTTGTGTAAGGATATTCCAGTCAAGCAAAGGTCCTCAACAACCTTCTCAAAATATACCCCGTGGATAACGGGCGTAAAGCCAACTCCACGCGAACACCATTTGGTAACAAGTGGATGGCCACCTGTGAAACGAACTTCAACATCCTGAAGAGCTTGACAGAGGCGCCCGTTCTTGCGTACGCCGATCCCGAGTTGCCCTACATTTTTCAGGTAGATGCGAGACTCAACGGCCTAAGTGCCGTCTTGCGCCAAAAGTAACCGTCTGGCCTCCGACCAGTGGCCTACGTCAGCCGCAGTTTAACCCCAGAGAACAGAATTATCCTGTCCATACGTTGGAATTCCTCGCTCTTGTGGGCAATCATGGATAATTTCCATGATTACCTGTATGGCGTCACCTTCGAAGTGCGGACGGATAACAATCCGTTGACGTACATACTGACGTCTGCCAAACTGGATGACACCGGCCACCAATGGCTGGCATCCATGTCAAACAACCGGCTAACACTAAAGTAAAAACCAAGGCCCCTGAACATTGGAGCTGATGCTCTATCCAGAAGACCAGGATAGGGTACCACCCCAGACGATGACCTCTGGGAGGAGATCCCTGGACCAGGGATGCGAGCTATGTGCTCAACAGCGGCAATCGTTGAAGATAAAGTCTCCTTCTCAGAACTTAGGGTTATGGATTCCTTGGGATGCAAATTCAAGACCATTCCTGTCACCGACTGTAACCCAGATGGAATGAACATAACCCCAGACAAGATCATTGCATGGAAGTTCTGGTACAATATCAAATACGGGATCCAGTGGCAGGCATCATCCACCAGGCCGCCCAGCAAAACAAGCCTGCAATTCTGAAACATGCCCCTAGCGACATGGGGGTTCATGCAGTAAGCAGCGGAAAGGCACTTCTCACCACTTTCCCGCCAAAAATGGCTACCCGTATTCAGTAAGGGGCGAGAAAGTGTCGAGAATAAAAAAAAACGCCAGTTTGGTTGGCGGTTTTATTTTCCCGCCGGTGGCGAGGCGAGAAGGCACTTTCTGCCTAAAAATGAAACTTTTTCCGCCACGCTGTATTCTAGTTGTGGCGAGTAGCTAAGTGGAGCTATTCGCCACTCTAGAATGGCGTTTTGCTGGTGAATGAGCCACGCAAGAAAAAGTTGGCAAGTTGATGGTGAGAGGCTGCTGATGAGTGGCGGATCGGCACTTAGAAAAAATTCTGGCCTTTTTCCTGGCTGGGATTGATGCCGGGGTTCTCCGGAGCTGACACCATTAATACCAGCACCGGACCCCCCCCGGCATGCATCCGAGGCAGGAAAAATGCTTTTAAAGGCCACTTCATTACCCTAGCGGCTAACCGCTAAGGCAATGAAGGGGTTAAATAGCCGTGCCAGGTTTAATGTGGGTAGCGGGGGTGGGTGAAGGGGGTATTTGGCCCTTGTTGTTTGTTTAGGGCTTG
Source organism: Ascaphus truei (assembly GCF_040206685.1). Taxonomy (NCBI): domain Eukaryota; kingdom Metazoa; phylum Chordata; class Amphibia; order Anura; family Ascaphidae; genus Ascaphus; species Ascaphus truei. The sequence goes on from NC_134483.1 coordinate 258,758,093, forward strand.
CGGGGGGGTTGCGGGTGCGCTTAACCCCTTCACGACCGTAGCAGTTAATACCGCTATGGTCATGAAGGGGTTAAGGCCTCCTGCTACCCCCCCGCAAGCCCTAAACAAACCACCGTTGGGGCTAATACCCCCTTCACCCACCCCCGGAAGAAGATAGAAGAATACAGATGAAGATGGATTACAACTAGAAGACCCCTGGATTGTCGTGTTTTATTATTTTAATGTTTATTATTTTATGGTTTATTATTTTATGGGTTCCTGTTCGTGGATTGGTTCGTGAGTAAGCTGATCAACGGGAGTCGGTGAGTGGGTCAAGTAATGGTAAGTTAAGTAAAGAAATGTATTTAATGTAAATGTTTTTTTTTTTGCTTTTTTCATGTGTTTATTTTTTTTATTGTACATCCTTTCTTCCCACTGTATGTATGTATGTATGTATGTATGTATGTCTAGAGAGATATATACATACAGGGTAAGAAATGATAGTGTTAGAAAAGCTTGATTTGCACTATTGTAAATGATTTTGGCTATGCTGCTATGCATAGATGTGTGTTAAATGTATGTTATAATTAGATAGATGTAATTTTTGGGCTTCTATGCTGTACTGTACTGCACCGACACACTTTATTCGAGCAAATACCCAGTATGTACCTGGCTGATACCTGGAATGCGCCGCTCCTCACCTCTGACAAGCCCCGTTGCGTTTGCCTTCCCAGCCTGGGTTCATGCCTGGGTTCATGGCTGACGGGCGGCTGATCTGTTAAATGGTAATGATTAGGATTTAATAGGCTGCAATGCTTCGCGTGTCTACCAGATGGCATAAATTCATGAATTGTAATGCAGTATATATATATATACTGTGCAGTATTGCAGCCAGCGGGAATAAAATGCTTCAATCCCTGCCTGGAAAATAACCCAATGCACTCGGGCAGAAAACAGTCACAAACCTCAATACACCCAGGTATACCCGAATTCGTGGGACTAGCCGAGCTTGAATAAAGTGTGTCGCCAGTGTAGGTAATGGTGAGGCTTGCTTTAGTATATTGTAATTGTTGGTGTCCTATTTTGTATGATGGTAACTTGTTCTCTGTAACGGTTGCTATAGTTAATTGTGAAATTGGTATGGATGCTATTTTAATTGTTTTGGGATGTAATTCATGTTTGTTAATTGATTGATGGTGACTTTATTGCAGTACATTGTATACTTCTTTTGATGTAATGCTATTTTCTTTGAAATATTGTATTGTTAACATTGATTTGCAGCGTCTACATGTAGCTTACATTTTATTGTCTCAAGCTCGTAGTACACAAGCCAATACTCAAGCCAATGCATGCTGTTTTAAACACAGCTTTTAGACAGAGGCTGGGATGAGATGTAAAGCCATTAAACCCACTCACATACATGTTTCAACCTTGATGGGTGTCATCAGTGTGAGGTTGGTCTTAATGGCAAAGCAGGTTTGAGACTAGACTAGGTAATCACCACTACTATTAAGGTTATGATGGGTAAAAAAAGTGACAAAAACCCTCCACAGTAAAGCATAAAGCAACTGTAAATATTACTGTATGTTCATTTGCATGTCTTAGACAGGTCTGCAACCCTGTCCTTCCTCATTGTCACCCAGCATAAAGCGCTTCCACTGCAGCAAGGGATTCTGGGAAATTACATGCAAATGAGCACTCAGTGCCACCTTTTGTCTCAAGCTCGTATTACACAAGCCAATCATCAAGCCAATGCATGCTGTTTTAAACACAGCTTTTAGACAGAATCTGGGATGAGATGCAAAGCCATTAAACCCACTCACAGACATGTTTCAACCTTGATGGGTATCATCAGTGTGAGGTTGGTCTTTATGGCAAAGCAGGTTTGAGACTAGACTAGGTGATCACCACTACTATTAAGGTTATGGAGGGTAAAAAAAAGTGACAAAAACCCTCCACAGTAAAGCATAAAGCAACTGTAAATATTACTGTATGTTCATTTGCATGTCTTAGACAGGTCTGCCACCCTGTCTTTCCCCATTGTTACCCAGCATACAGCAATTCCACTGCAGCAAGGGATTCTGGGAAATGACATGCAAATGAGCACTCAGTGCCACCTTTTGTCTCAAGCTCGTATTACACAAGCCAATCCTCAAGCCAATGCATGCTGTTTTAAACACAGCTTTTAGACAGAGGCTGGGATGAGATGCAAAGCCATTAAGCCCACTCACAGGCATGTTTCAATCTTGATGGGTATCATCAGTGTGAGGTTGGTCTTAATGGCAAAGCAGGTTTGAGACTAGACTAGGTAATCACCACTACTATTAAGGTTATGGTGAGTAAAAAAAAAGTGACAAAAACCCTCCACAGTAAAGCATAAAGCAACTGTAAATATTACTGTATGTTCATTTGCATGTCTTAGACAGGTCTGCAACCCTGTCTTTCCCCATTGTCACCCAGCATACAGCGCTTCCACTGCAGCAAGGGATTCTGGGAAATGACATGCAAATGAGCACTCAGTGCCACCTTTTGAAAGAACCCTGGTGATAAAAGATTTATCAATCCTAGAAGTAGTTATGTCACTTGGGGAAACATATGATCCGATGGTTCTCTCCCTACGGTACACAAATGCAGGACCAGAATCAGTGTATTTTTTGAGCATAGGGTCCATAGACAATACGTTCCAATGTTTGGAAATGATAGATTTCATTTTCCCACTTTGTTTGCTAAACTGTGAGATAAATAATGGACATTTATTATTGGATTTTGCAGATCTATTTGTACCGTGCAGATTCACATATTTCTCTGTGTCTGTACCAAGGCGAGAATCACCCATATCCCGAGAGGGCAACAATCACGCTCTCTCTGTATTGAGGGCAATGTCAAAAGCAACATTAATGTGATTTTGAGAATAATCTCTATCTGAGAAACGTTTACCAAGATCCTCAGACTGGGAAAGAAAACCACCAGGTGTAGAGCAGTCCCTTCTCAGTCTGAGGAACTGTCCTTTAGGAATGGCTCTGATCACATGAGATGGATGGCAGCTGTCCGCCCTAAGAAAAGTATTCCTTGAGTTTAATTTCCTATATACATCCGTTTGAATCAATTTATCAATATCCACAACAATTGTAGATCCAGAAATTCAATGTGATGTGAATGAAAATTGAGTGTGAATTTAAGATTATACTTATTACTGTTAAGATAATTAACAAAAGAGTGAAGTGTAGTGACATCCCCTTTCCAAATAATAAGTCGTCCACAAATCTTTTATAAAAAACAATATTATTACGAAATGTGTTAGTGCTAGAAAATATAAAAAGTGCTTCCCACCACCCCATAAAGAGATTTGCAAAAGAAGGAGCAAAGCTCGTGCCCATAGCAGTGCCGATTAACTGTAAAGAAAATTTGTGATCAAAGGTGAAAAAATTGTGTGTAAGATGAAAGAAAATAGCGTCCAAAATAAATGCCGACTGAAAAATTGAAATTTCTGGTATCTCAATGAATTGGCGAACAGCTGCCATCCCGTGATCATGTTGTATAACTGAGTAAAGAGATGTAACATCAAGTGTTAACCACAGATAATGATTATCCCAAGTGACACATTTAATTTGACTAAGAAGATCACCAGAGTCCAATATAAAAGAGGGTAATTTCCTAACAAATGGTTGAAGAAAATTATTGACATATCTTGACAAACCATCTCCCAAAGATCCAATACTAGAGGCAATTGGTCGACCAGGAGGGTCGACCAATGTCTTATGGATCTTTGGGAGATGGTGGAAGACAGGAATAATAGGCTGTGAAGAAATAATATATTTAACCTCATCACTGGAAAGAACTTCCATACTGAGTCTACTAGTTCAATAAAGGCTTCTAAAAAGTGCGGAGTGGGATCGGCGGGTAGCACAAGGTAGGACAAGCCATCCCCAAGTTGGCGTAAAGCCTCTGACATAACTGTCTCTGCTCTGCACCACCACAGCACCACCCTTGTCCGCACTCTTTATGACCAATGAGGAATTAGTTTGTAATGATTTCAAAGCTAAACGTTCACCTTGATTCAAATTGTCATAATGAATACATGAAAATGAGAACCCCTGAGCCAGAAGACGAAGGTCCCTGATAACCAAGTTTTCAAACATTGTTAAAAATTGACCTTTGACATGGGTGGGATAGAAGATAGAGCTCTTTTTTAGGCCTGAATTCCATTCAGAAAATGTACGTACATTAATTTCATCAGAAGTCTGCTCCAACAGGAGATCATTCATGTCCTGTAATGTACAAAAATCATTAAAAGTATGCAAATCAGTAGATACCGGAGGAACGGAGTCCGATGAGGAAACATCACTCTCGGTAACGAGTGGTGTCCCCCCATCCAAGTTACCATCTCCGGTCGACCCAGTAACAAATCAAAGTTTGTAGCAAATTAAAATTTGAGGCCTTTTTCCAAAAGTCACATCTCAATAGGGGAGAGAGTGGTCCCTGATATATTAATAACATTAGGAAAGTCACTCAAAATTTCTTCCGTTTCGAAGCGGACCTGTAAACTACTCTTTCTCCCCCCCCCTCTTCCCTCTTCTGATTCTCTTGTGTCCTTTTGAAATAAAGGGAAAGATTTTTGTTGTTGTTGTTGTCTTTGTTGATTATCCTGTTGACGATAAGAGCATACATCATGGGTGGGTTCAGGGGCCATTCCAGATCTAGATGGCTGACCCCAAAAGGTGCGACTACCTCTCCCTCTTCCCCTAGAGGGGGCACCACGTCCACGATGACCATCATTCTCAAATGTATTAACAAATGATACAGAGTGAGAAGTAGAGGCAGTTTCTGCATCTGAGATATAAGATTCGCCACTTGGATAATCCAAATTCTTGGTTTTCAAGATAGATTTGTTGGGAGTAGACCTAAGATGAATACTAGAATTGTCTTTCTTATTTGATCTATCTTGAATGGAATTTATTCTCTGCCAATGGTAAACTTGATTCTTTTCATAATCATATCTGTCTCTGTCGTATTTGCTTTGTTTCTTAGACATGATGCCACATTCAATATCTTTTACCGTTTTGGAGAGAATGAGATTGAATTCCCTGAAACCCTTTAAATCTTTGAAGCTGTATAAATTTTTCTGCAAATCTGTGATTTGGATATCAAGCTGATCTTTTTCTTTAACTTTCTGTGTCACTGTTAAATCCATTAAACGAAAAGAGCAATCATTTAAGACTGCCACCCATTTGCTCTCAAAATCCAAATCCGGAAAGCCAAAAGATGGAGCTTTCTTGACCCGTAATCCTCTGGGTATTCTTTTACATTTAGCATAATTTTCTAGGCTTATAATGTCCCACCATAAGCGATTTTTGTGGATTAATAATCTTTCCAACTTTTGAAAATGGATCTTAAGGTCCGAAATGTCAGTAGTATCCAAATCCACAATATTGTCAAACACACGTAATGCCTGTTTCTTCCTCTGTGTATCATCACAACCATTGAAAATATATGCAGTTGAAATCTCTTCTGAATCATCCACATTATCCCCTGGTTCCTCCATAACGGATGTAGTAACAGTGAAAAAAAGGGGGTGCTCAAGTCACAAAAATTAGTGAAATTTAAAAAATATAAACATATATTTCCATAAAGGGTCCTTCCTCTAATAAATATACAATAAGCTCCCCAAAAAACCTTTAGCATATGCAGCTCCAACCTGAGATACTGTAGCAAGATAGAAAAAATAGGCTAAAGTGCTCCAATGCCAGGAATTAAAGAAAATTGTAAGCCAAAACCACTTCACCCAAGGTATAAGGAATAAGGAATAGTATTAATGGTAGTACATAATAACCACTTGTATGGGTACTATCCTCCTGAAGACAGGTGGTAGATGGTACAAGCCACCCACAATCAGTCTCATTGGCAGGTTCCCCTGAATAATGAGCAATACTCACAAATCCTAGGAGTGGTAGGCAGGCTGTGCAGCTTCCAATATAGTAGTAAGCAGGGATAAATGGTGAAACAAAGCGCAGAAGCAAAAACGGAGCAGGAAGGACCCAGAATAAAAAATATAATAAAAGGGCACTTTAATGTGACAAAAGACCCATGCAACGCGTTTCGAACGTCACAGCGTTCTTTTTCAAGGATAAAACATAGTGTGATACCATCCATTAAATACCCTCATACCTGCAGGCAGATTTGCGCCAAAAAACAGGCGCACGATGACGTCATGACGCAATGCGCGTCATCGCGCATGCGCAGAGCGACCCGGCGCCGTCTGAGGGCAAAACTATCCATGCAGGCAGTGTGATGCATTGTTAATAAGGGCAATGCATACGGCAACACAGTAATTCTAATGGTGTAGTAAGCAGGCAAATTCGTACCAAAAACGGGTGCACGATGACGTCATGATGCAATGCGCGTCATGGCACATGGGCAGAGCGAAACTGCGCCATCTGAGGGCAAAATTGTCCCTGCAGGCAGTGTGAAGCATTGTTAGTAAGGGCAATTCATATGGCAACCACAGTAGGACAAAAAGGAAATGTCAAAAGACAATAACAATGAGCAAACCACTGAACCTCTTATACCTAATCAAAAACGATCAGGAGAGAAATAATATTTAAAAATGCATATGACCACAAAGTATATTAAAATATATAATACAAAAAGATTATAGTATTTTAAAACAAGAAGCAAATAATTGAAATAAAGAACGAAAACAATACTGATTTATCTTGAAGTAACAGGGGAAAAAAATATGAAAATACATATAAAATGAAATATAATAACCAATATATATATATATGTAAAATGAACACCAAGGAGTTTAATACAAACAAAGAAAAGGGGGCAAAAAATATATAATCAGAATATGATGAAAATATATATAAAATAAAAAAAATAACAATGAAAATGAAAAAATGAAAAAACAGGGAATGTATTAAATTGAAAAGATAAATATATATAAAGTGACCAAATATTAAAAATTATTAAACAAAATTTGTAATAACTGAAAAGAGAATGAAACAATGATATATCTCTTATAGAAAATGGGCCAATTGCCAATCAATATTTAAACCCATAGGGCAGCGCGTTTGGAGAATGAAAATCCAATATGCTTCCCTACGATTCAAAAAAATGATGCGATCACCTGCTTTAGGCCTATTATTAATTAATTAAATGCCCATGAAGGAGAAATTCCTGATACCCCCCTGACCACATTCGGAGAAGTGCTTAGAAACAGGATGATTAGTGACTTTTAATCTTATAAGTCTTAGATGCTCTAATATCCTGACCTTAAGAGCTCTAATCGTTCTCCCCACATATCTTTTGCCGCAGCCACATGTTATAAGGTATACAATAAATTGACTTTTACAATTTATGAAATTATTAATATAAAATTTCTTAATGTGACTGTTGTCGTCATCATGTGACTGCGGCAAATATTATTTCTCTCCTGATCGTTTTTGATTAGGTATAAGAGGTTCAGTGGTTTGCTCATTGTTATTGTCTTTTGAAATTTCCTTTTTGTCGTACTGTGGTTGCCGTATGTATTGCCCTTACTAACAATGCTTCACACTGCCTGCAGAGACAATTTTGCCCTCAGACGGCGCCGTGTCGCTCTGCGCATGCGCGATGACGCGCATTGCGTCATGACGTCATCGTGCGCCCGTTTTTGGTACGAATTTGCGTGCTTACTACACCATTAGAATTACTGTGTTGCCATATGCATTGCCCTTATTAACAATGCATCACACTGCCTGCATGGATAGTTTTGCCCTCAGACGGCACCGGGTCGCTCTGCGCATGTGCGATGACGCGCATTGCGTCATGACGTCATCGTGCGCCTGTTTTTTGGCGCGAATCTGCCTGCAGGTAAGAGGGTATTTAATGGATGGTACTACACTATGTTTTATCCTTGAAAAAGAACGCTGTGACGTTCGAAACGCGTTGGATGGGTCTTTTGTCACAATAAAGTGCCCTTTTATTCTATTTTTTATTCTGGGTCCTTTTCCTGCTCCGTTTTTGCTTCTGCGCTTTGTTTCACCATTTATCCCTGCTTACTACAATATTGGAAGCTGCACAGCCTGCCTACCACTCCTAGGATTTGTGAGTATTGCTCATTATTCAGGGGAACCTGCCAATGAGACTGATTGTGGGTGGGCTTGTACCATCTACAACCTGTCTTCAGGAGGATAGTACCCATAAAGTGGTTATTATGTACTACCATTAATACTATTCCTTATACCTTGGATGAAGTGGTTTTGGCTTACAATATTCTTTAATTCCTGGCATTGGAGCGCTTTAGCCTATTTTTTCTATCTTGCTACAGTATCTCAGGTTGGAGCTGCACATGCTAAAGGTTTATTTGGGAGCTTATTGTATATTTATTAGAGGAAGGACCCTTTATGGAAATATATGTTTATATTTTTTAAATTTCACTCTTTTTTGTGTCTTGAGCACCCCCTTTTTTTACTGTTACTACATCCATTATGGAGGAACCAGGGGATAATGTGGATGATTCAGAAGAAATTTCAACTGCATATATTTTCAATTGTTGTGATGATACACAGAGGAAGAAACAGGCATTACGTGTGTTTGACAATATTGTGGATTTGGATACTACTGACATTTCTGACCTTAAGAACCATTTTCAAAAATTGGAAAGATTATTAATCCACAAAAATCGCTTATGGTGGGAAATTATAAACCTAGAAAATTATGCTAAATGTAAAAGAATACCCAGAGGATTACGGGTCAAGAAAGCTCCATCTTTTGGCTTTCCGGATTTGGATTTTGAGAGCAAATGGGTGGCAGTCTTAAATGATTGCTCTTTTCGTTTAATGGATTTAACAGTGACACAGAAAGTTAAAGAAAAAGATCAGCTTGATAACCAAATCACAGATTTGCAGAAAAATGTATACAGCTTCAAAGATTTAAAGGGTTTCAGGGAATTCGATCTCATTCTCTCCAAACCGGTAAAAGATATTGAATGTGGCATCATGTCTAAGAAACAAAGCAAATACGACAGAGACAGATATGATTATGAAAAGAATCAAGTTTACCATTGGCAGAGAATAAATTCCATTCAAGATAAATCAAATAAGAAAGACAATTCTAGTATTCATCTTAGGTCTACTCCCAACAAATCTATCTTGAAAACCAAGAATTTGGATTATCCAAGTGGTTAATCTGATATCTCAGATGCAGAAACTGCCTCTACTTCTCACTCTGTATCTTTTGTTAATACATTTGAGAATGATGGTCATCGTGGACGTGGTGCCCCCTCTAGGGGAAGAGGGAGAGGTAGTCGCACCTTTTAGGGTCAGCCATCTAGATCTGGAATGGCCCCTGAACCCACCCATGATGTATGCTCTTATCATCAATAGGATAATCAACAAAGACAACAACAACAACAACAAAAATCTTTCCCTTTATTTCAAAAGGACACAAGAGAATCAGAAGAGGGAAGAGGGGGGGGAGGAGGAGGAGGTTACAGGTCCGCTTCCAAACGGAAGAAATTTTAAGTGACTTTCCTAATGTTATTAATATATCAGGGACTACTCTCTCCCTTATTGAGATGTCATTTTTGGATAAAGGCCTCAAATTTTCACCTGCTACAAACTTTGATTTATTTGATACTACCATTGATGTTTATAAATTTGTTCGAAAATTATCTTTAAAAAAGTTTTTTGATAAATTTAGTCCAAAAGTTACTGGGTTGACCGGAGATGGTGACTTGGATGGGGGGACACCACTCGTTACCGAGAGTGATGTCCCCTCATCAGACTCAGTTCCTCCGGTATCTACTGTTTTGCATACTATTAATGATTTTTGTACATTACAGGACATGAATGATCTCCTGTTGGAGCAGACTTCTGATGAAATTATTGTACCTACATTTTCTGAATGGAATTCAGGCCTAAAAAAGAGCTCTATCTTCTATCCCACCCATGTCAAAGGTCAATTTTTAACAATGTTTGAAAACTTGGTTATCAGGTACCTTCGTCTTCTGGCTCAGGGGTTCTCATTTTCACGTATTCATTATGACAATTTGAATCAAGGTGAACGTTTAGCTTTGAAATCATTACAAATGAATTCCTCATTGGTCATAAAAAGTGCGGACAAGGGTGGTGCTGTGGTGGTGCAGAGCAGAGACAGTTATGTCAAAGAGGCTTTACGCCAACTTGAGGATGGCTAGTCCTACCTTGTGCTAACCGCCGATCTCACTCCGCACTTTTTAGAAGCCTTTATTGAACTAGTTGACTCAGGTGTCATTATGGAAGTTCTTTCCAGTGATGAGGTTAAATATATTATTTCTTCACAGCCTATTATTCCTGTCTTCCACCATTTCCCAAAGATCCATAAGACATTGGTCGACCCTCCTGGGCGACCAATTGCCTCTAGTATTGGATCTTTGGGAGATGGTTTGTCAAGATATGTCAATAATTTTCTTCAACCATTTGTTAGGAAATTACCCTCTTTTATATTGGACTCTGGTGATCTTCTTAGTCAAATTAAATGTGTCACTTGGGATAATCATTATCTGTGGTTAACACTTGATGTTACATCTCTTTACTCAGTTATACAACATGATCACGGGATGGCAGCTGTTCGCCAATTCATTGAGATACCAGAAATTTCAATTTTTCAGTCAGCATTTATTTTGGACACTATTTTCTTTCTTCTTACACACAATTTTTTCACCTTTGATCACAAATTTTCTTTACAGTTAATCGGCACTGCTATGGGCACAAGCTTTGCTCCTTCTTACGCAAATCTCTTTATGGGGTGGTGGGAAGTACTTTTTATATTTTCTAGCACTAATACATTTCGTAATAATATTGTTTTTCATAAAAGATTTGTGGACGACTTAATTTTTATTTGGAAAGGGGATGTCACTGCACTTCACTCTATTGTTAATTATCTTAACAGTAATAAGTATAATCTTAAATTCACACTCAATTTTCATTCACATCACATTGAATTTCTGGATCTACAATTGTTTGTGGATATTGATAAATTGATTCAAACGGATGTATATAGGAAATTAAACTCAAGGAATACTTTTCTTAGGGCGGACAGCTGCCATCCATCTCATGTGATCAGAGCCATTCCTAAAGGACAGTTCCTCAGACTGAGAAGGAACTGCTCTACACCTGGTGGTTTTCTTTCCCAGTCTGAGGATCTTGGTAAACGTTTCTCAGATAGAGGTTATTCTCAATATCACATTAATGTTGCTTTTGACATTGCCCTCAATACAGAGAGAGCGTCATTGTTGCCCACTCGGGATATGGGTGATTCTCGCCTTGGTACAGACACAGAGAAATATGTGAATCTGCATGGTACAAATAGATCTGCAAAATCCAATAATAAATGTCCATTATTTATCTCACAGTTTAACAATAAAGTGGGAAAATTAAATCTATCATTTCCAAACATTGGAACGTATTATCTATGGACCCTGTTCTCAAAAAATACACTGATTCTGGTCCTGCATTTGTGTACCGTAGGGCGAGATCCATCGGATCATATGTTTCCCCAAGTGACATAACGTCTAGGATTGATAAATCTTTTCAGGATAATTTGCCGCAGTCACATGATGACGACAACAGTCACATTAAGAAATTTTATATTAATAATTTCATAAATTGTAAAAGTCAATTTGTTGTATACCTTATAACATGTGGCTGCGGCAAAAGATATGTGGGGAGAACGATTAGAGCTCTTAAGGTCAGGATATTAGAGCATCTAAGACTTATAAGAATAAAAGACACTAATCATCCTGTTTCTAAGCACTTCTCCGAATGTGGTCAGGGGGGTATCAGGAATTTCTCCTTCCTGGGCATTGAATTAATTAATAATAGGCCTAGAGGAGGTGATCGCATCAATTTATTGAATCGTAGGGAAGCGTATTGGATTTTCATTCTCCAAACGCGCTTCCCTATGGGTTTAAATATTGATTGGCAATTGGCCCATTTTCTGTAAGAGATATATCATTGTTTCATGCTCTTTTCAGTTATTACAAATTTTGTTTAATAATTTTTAATATTTGGTCACCTTACATATATTTATCTTTTCAATTTAATACATTCCCTGTTTTTTCATTTTTTCATTTTCATTGTTATTTTTTTTATTTTATATATTTTTTCATCATATTCCGATTATATATATTTTGACCCCTTTTTTTTGTTTGTATTACACTCCTTTGTGTTCATTTTACATATACTGTATATATATATATATATTGGTTATTATATTTAATTTTATATGTATTTTCATGTTTTTTCCCCTGTTACTTCAAACTAAATCAGTATTGTTTTCGTTCTTTATTTCAATTATTTGCTTCTTGTTTTTAAATACTATAATCTTTTTGTATTATATATTTTAATATACTTTGTGGTCATATGCATTTTTAAATATTATTTTTCTCCTGATCGTTTTTGATTAGGTATAAGAGGTTCAGTGGTTTGCTCATTGTTATTGTCTTTTGACATTTCCTTTTTGTTCTACTGTGGTTGCCGTATGTATTGCCCTTACTAACAATGCTTCACACTGCCTGCAGGGACAATTTTGCCCTCAGACGGCACAGTGTCGCTCTGCGCATGCGCGATGAAGCGCATTGCGTCATGACGTCATCGTGCGTCCGTTTTTGGTACGAATTTGCCTGCTTACTACACCATTAGAATTACTGTGTTGCCGTATGCATTGCCCTTATTAACAATGCAACACACTGCCTGCAGGGACAATTTTGCCCTCAGACGGCACCGGGTCGCTCTGCGCATGCGCGATGACGCGCATTGCGTCATGACGTTATCGTGCGCCTGTTATTTGTCGCGAATCTGCCTGCAGGTAAGAGGGTATTTAATGGATGGTATTACACTATGTTTTATCCTTGAAAAATAACGCTGTTACGTTCGATACGCGTTGGATGGGTCTTTTGTCACATTAAAGTGCCCTTTTATTCTATTTTTGATTCTGGGTCCTTCCTGCTCCGTTTTTGCTTGTGCGCTTTGTTTCACTATTTATCCTTGCTTACTACAATATTGGAAGCTGCACAGCCTGCCTACCACTCCTAGGATTTGTGATTATTGCTCATTATTCATGGGAACCTGCCAATGAGACTGATTGTGGGTGGGCTTGTACCATCTACCACCTGTCTTCAGGAGGATAGTACCCATACAAGTGGTTATTATGTACTACCATTAATACTATTACTCATTCCTTATACCTTGGATGAAGTGGTTTTTTCTTACAATATTCTTTAATTCCTGGCATTGGAGCGCTTTAGCCTATTTTTTCTATCTTGTCTGGTCTCAAGCCTGTGAAGCTTCCTCTCAGGTACTAGAGACTGCACTTGCCAGTGCCCCTATCTTAGCTGCACAAGACTACTCAAAAAACGTTTTGGTGCAGACTGATGCCTCGGACTATGGCATCTGCGCTATTCTCAGCCAAGTGTGGAGGAGGGCAGTGAACACCCCATGGTTTTTCTGAGCCACAAGCTTCTGCTCAGAGAATTTGCTTATGCCACCATTGAAAAGGAGTGTCTGACCATTGCATGGGCTCTGAGAAAGCTTCAGCCCTATCTCTACGGCAGGCCATTCACAGTGATCACAGACCACAGCCTATTGAGTTGGCTTCAAAGGGTGACCGGGGAAAATGCCAAGTTACTGCGCTTGAGTCTTGCTTTACAGGAATTTGACTTCACCATTCAGCATAAAAAGGGCAGTGAGCATGGCAATGCCGATGGTCTTTCCCGCCAGGACAATCCTTATGATCTGACAATCTCAAGAGCTTTAGAACAAATAATTGTAACGGCGCTTACTTAAGTGAATAGTGTCCTATAACAATGATAAATATAGAATATAAAATATAATAAAGTGAACTATGATCAATTAGTGAATATATTGTGATTAATTAAATCCACCACCCAGTGTAAAGTGCTAATTGAAAAGCTGCTCAAAACCGTTTTAAAAGACTGTTCTCTTAGTCTGTTGGATCCCAAAATTCTTCAAAAGTTCAGCGTGGCACCAGCGTTCACGTCACCGTCATGAAAGAAAATAAATATAGCATGGAGTAGTACAATTACAACCCGGATGGATACTATATAAGTGAAAGATATTCCACTCACACTTTTCTCCTTTTCATAAAAGCAGTACAGAGACACTCCTCTCTCTGAATCGAGCAATGAATCAGGAACACCCTTATTTACTCTCCTCTCTCTCCGTGGATATTATGCCCAGGAAATAAAGAAAAATACTAATTGCGTAGTATATCTCAAAGTGTATTATCAGACATTAAAAGCATATAGATGTGCACTCACATTCAGCACAAAATAGCCGTTCGTGGTATGAAATCCCGACTGGTTTTCCCCCTGATCGCCGGTACACACAGCGTGAGACTCACTTACGCGTCTCGGATCACATACTGCACCGACACACTTTATTCGAGCAAATACCCAGTATGTACCTGGCAGATACCTGGAATGCGCCGCTCCTCACCTCTGACAAGCCCCGTTGCGTTTGCCTTCCCAGCCTGGGTTCATGCCTGGCTGATGGGCGGCTGATCTGTTAAATGATAATGATTAGGATTTAATAGGCTGCAATGCTTCGCGTGTCTACCAGATGGCATAAATTCATGAATTGTAATGCAGTATATATATATATACTGTGCAGTATTGCAGCCAGCGGGAATAAAATGCTTCACTCCTTGCTGGAAAATAACCCAATGCACTCGGGCAGAAAACAGTCACAAACCTCAATACACCCGGGTATACCCGTATTCGTGGGACTAGCCGAGCTCGAATAAAGTGTGTCGCCAGTGTACACGTCACTTCCGTCTGAGGGAAGTTGAGGGCGGAAGGGCTGTGTAGAACGGTCACCAGCTGCCAGGACTCCGCGCCACGAACATGTGATGGATGGACCACGATTCAACGCGTTTCGTCGGTACGACTTCTTCAGGAATCTAGCTAACTCTACCCCCTCTCTGTATATTTATAGGCATGATGATACTAATTACCTTAATTAATGCAATCACCTGATTACAATTGTAATGTATTTATATAAAAAAAATGGATTATACCTCCCGCTCATTACATAGCGGTGGTCCAAAATGTGGAATACAAACACACTTAGTTTATTAATGTACAACAATATGCATTAAAATAATATGTCAATACAAAATAAAAAATAAAAAAATATTTAAAAAAGGTTTAAAAATGACAGATTCTAACATTTGAAAGATATTTATCTAATTATCCAATCATATAATTCCAAATTAGCACATAATATATGGTCCTAAGTGGAGACAGAAAAAAGGCATATCAATGAATGAAAACTTACCAGATACATTTAGACTTTCTCAATGAAGAAAAAATCCTCACAAAAAGGCTCCGATATCTATACTGACATTTAACCCTTGTGGAACCAGCGTCTGGAGTCTCTGAATCCAGTAGGTTTCACGCTGGGCCAAAAGGGTTAACCTGTCACCTCCCCTCCAATGTATAGGGACATGTTTGATTCCCTTAAATATAAGTAATCTGGGGTCAGAATGATGAAAGATACTATAATGTTTAGAAACACAATGGGTTAATAAACTTTTTTTGATATTCCCCATGTGTTCTAATATGCGCACTTGTAGTAGCTGTGAAGTTCTCCCACCTATTGGAGCCCACAGGGGCACTCCAATAGGTACACCACATATGGGTATTTACAATTTATATAATTCTTAATTTGAAATACTTCTTTAGTAACATTAGATATGAAAGAAAAATTCTCATTACTTTTCTGAAAGCATGCTTTACATGAAATGCAGCCATAAAAGCCATTAGGTTTGTTCAGCCACATATTATTATCTGTTTTCTCTCTACTTTTCCTCACTGAGGTTGGAGCAAGGATACTTTTTAGATTTGGAGCTTTACTAAATATAACACTGGGTTTTTCAGTAATGTGACATCTTAATATAGGATCGTTCCTAAGTACATGCCAATGTTTAGTAATTATTTTCCTAATTTGTGATGCTTCTCTATTAAACTCTGTTATGAAAGACATATTAAATTCCAATTTCTTATCATTATTTCTTATCATTTTTGGTTGAATGATTTAACTTCTTGGCAGTTGGTTTATTTTCTGCTTTGCTCTACCAATAATGTTTTCCCCATAATTTCGTTCTCTAAATTTCTCAATCAATATCTCTGACTGTTATCATAATTTTCTGCACTACCATTTGCACTTAGAACCTTTTCTTGTTAATTTTCTCCCTATGCTCCCCCTGGATGCCCTATGGGCATTGTTTGCCACGTATGGCAGTCAATGTGCCGGCAGCAAATAAAGAAAACCAGCACCAAATAAATAAGACCTGTATTTTGAATTAAAAAAAAATGCCAACAAACCAATTGATTGGCACTGTGGCACACTATGCCCATAATAAGAGCATGGTTTGCCATTATGGCTTTCAATGTGCAACCTAAAAAACAACAAGCACCAGAAATACAATACATTACAATTACATTTAATACAAGCATTTGCCAAAAAAATGCATTACTATCACTGTGTTTATTTATTGCCTGAAAGGGGCATAGATAAACACAGACTGCCAATGAGTATCCTAAAACAAAAAGCAATGCAATGAAATACAGTCAATGTTTTTCTGACCTTTGATGTCTTCACCCTTCGAGTCCGACTCCAGCAGCAACATCTTGACCGATGACACAATGCTCCTCAACAGCTGATGTTCCTCCGGTATGCTCCTTTCGTCTTTCATCTGTATATTGTAATCCAATTGGGGGAGAAAGTTGTTCTGTCATCTTCTTGGCATAAAATGAGATGGGACAGGCCTTATATAAGACCTGTGACATCACATTTCAGTGTCAAATGGTAAACCCCCAATCCGATTTGCTAGTACCATATGACAGGTTCACATTTTTTTTAAGGTGCGACATCAATAGGGAGGGAACACAGCCAATCAGGAAAGATATGCTTCCCTCCCTTTAAGATGATGTCACCAGAAAAAAATGGCTGCAATCACATCGGATTGGGAGATATACCACGCGAGAATATGATGGGCATGGTGTGCCAGTATGCCTATTGGCATTTTTTTTTTATTGAAATTGAATTTTTTTTATTTGGTGCTGTTTTTTTTTTGCAGCTTGCACATTGACTGCCATAGAGGAAAACCATGCTCATAGGGCATTGTTTGCCACTGTGCCAATCGATTGGTTTATTGCATTTTTTTTTAATTCAAATTGAATATCTTGTTTAGCTGATGCTGTGTTTTTTTATTTACAGCTTCCACATTGACTGCCTGAGTGGCAAATCATGCCGATAGGGCATGGTGTTTCACTGTGCCAATCAATTGGTTTATTGGGGGTGGTTGCCCTGGGAAGGGTGTGGTTAGGCCTCATGGGCTGGTAGCAGGAGAGGGGTTAACCCCTTAATTACCATAGTGGTTAATAACCGTTAAGGTGATTAAGGGGTAGGTGGCTTATAGTTAGTTTTTTTATTTTACCCTTGGTTCCAACTGAAGAAGAGGAAGACAAAGAGAGGATGAAGACGGCCTTCATCCTGGCAGGTGTAAGTACATCTTTAATTTACCATATGCTGGCTAGGTCATGTTTTGGTTATTTTTTATTTTTTATGAGCAAATAAGCTATTATCCAGATATAGATAATAAGGATTTTGCCCATTACCGTATTTAATTTTTGGGGGGAGGGAAGGGGGATTTGTTCAATGTATTTTATTCGTGATTGTATTGTAATGTTTATTAGGGTCAAAGTAGGTGGGTGAAGGTCTCTCGAGTGGATAGTGGGATGGGTTAACCCTTTCATTACCATTGAAGTAACTACTGCTAAGGTAATCAAGGAGTTAACCCCTCCTGCAACATTCCCTGTAGGCCAAACCACCAATGCTGGGGCAATTACCCCCTTCACTCACCACCTCTACCCCCAATAAAACAGGTAGTCTGGCTTAACCCCTTCATTGCCGTAGTGGTTAACCGCCAAGGTAATGAAGCTGATTTTATTTTAATAACATATTATTGTAGCATGGGCTCTTCGGAGCTGAACCACATTGATTTCATCCCCGGGTACCCCTGGGTACCCCCTGCTTCCCATGTTACAGGCCCCATTAGGGGGTGCCAGTATCCCAGCCATGTTTGAATCTCTCGATCATGTGGGTCGTGATGCGGGAGAATTTAAACATGGCAGTTGGGATACTGGCACCCCATGACAGGGCCTGTATCTCGGGAAGCAGGGGGTCCCCGGACCCAAAATCAGTGCTATTTAATAACCCCCTGCTTTAATAATATGTTATTAAAATTAAATCCCCACGATCACCTTTTAGAAGCGTGCAGGTAGAGTGACGGATTCAGTCTCCCTCTTATTGCACGTCTCTTACACAGGTGAAGCCCAGTAGGAGTCCCATTAAAATGGAGGGACCCCACTGTTTTAATCCGATTGGCCATCTGACTTCT
Source organism: Ascaphus truei (assembly GCF_040206685.1). NCBI lineage: Eukaryota > Metazoa > Chordata > Amphibia > Anura > Ascaphidae > Ascaphus > Ascaphus truei. The sequence continues at coordinate 258,776,519 of NC_134483.1, forward strand.
GGAATTTCGCGGCTACGGATAGGATGCTATGCGGGACCCGCAAGGCAATTGGCTCAGAATTGGCAGTTGCATCTGTACTTAACAGTTCAAAATGGAAAAATAATAGGAAGTACAGGACAAGTACACAATAGACTACTATAATTGCCAAGCTAAGCCTATCCAATATTTTATCAGTAAGGGACAGGATTATAAAATAAATGTTTCAAAAGAAATGTGCAAAAGTTACATAGTAACATAGTACAGGAGGTTGAAAAAAAAGACATATCCATCAAGTTCATACTATGCTAAATTTAGATGACAGTTACTTTATCATATATGCGTAGTTACAGTATATTGATCCAGAGAAAGGTTAAAAAAAAAAACCCCAGCGAAAATGCAACAATGATATCTATCAAGGTGAAAAATAAATTCCTTCCTGACTCAAAGAATTGCCAATCAGATTACTCCCTGGATCAACATCCTTCCCATGTTTACTTATTTGGTATATCCCTGTATACAGTACCATTCCATTCTAAAAAAGATGTCCAACCTTTTGTTGAACATATCTATTGTATCTGTCACCACAGTCTCCATGGGTAATGAATTCCACATTTTAACTGCCCTTACTGTAAAGAACCCTTTCCTTTGTTTCTGGCGAAATCTCCTTTCCACCAACTTTAATGGATGACCCATGTGTTCTTTGTGCTTCCCTTGGGATGAATAATTCTTTTGAAAGCTCCTTGTACTTTCCCCGAATATATTTGTATGTAACACACAAGAAAAGGCGGAGTTCCCAGCACTCAATCCAATAAATGAAAAAAAGTAAGTAAAGTGTAAAAAAATAATTTTACTAGAATATAGAGGGCGTGAAAATACTAGACACAGAATATGTTGTCAATGTTCATCGTACAAATGATCAATACAATATAACCCAGCTTGCAACCTGTAGATACTATCCACTGCTACTCTAGCTGCTTTGAATCAGGAGCCTACACTGTATTTTTTTCTGTTATAACGCTTAGGAGCCAGCGCAAGTTTGTGCTGTACCTAATCTTGTTGTTGGCCTCATATTTTGCCTATTAAAAAGGTATCAGCATGTTGATTTCATTCTTTCGGTACCCTTCTGCTTTACTTAATTACTTTGTACCTTTATGCTGTGTGTGATATATTACTCCATTGGGTTATTGTCAGTATTTATTTATTATTTATTTATTTATTTATTTATTTATAAAATATTTTACCAGGAAGTAATACATTGAGAGTTACCTCTCGTTTTCAAGTATGTCTTGGGCACAGAGTAAAACAAAATAATACAGGGAAAAGGGAGACCAAAAAGCGCACCAGCACAAACGGAGCAGGAAGAACCCAGGACAAAAAAATGATTAAAAGGGCACTTTAATGTGACAAAAGACCCATCCAATGCATTTCAACTTATTGGCACTGCTATGGGTACAAGTTTTGCTTCTTCTTTTGCGAACTTATTTATGGGATGGTGGGAAGCACTTTTTATTTATTCGAGCACTAATCTATTTCGTCACAATATTGTTTTTTATAAAAGATTTGTGGACGACCTAATTATTATTTGGAGGGGGGATGTCACTACACTTCACACTTTTGTATCTTATCTTAATAATAATCTTTATAATCTAAGATTTACATTAAATTTTCATTTCCATCACATTGAATTTCTGAATCTACAATTATTTGTAGACATAGACAAAAAAATCCAAACGGATGTTTATAGGAAGCAAAATGCCAGGAACACCTTTCTTAGGGCGGACAGCTGCCACCCATCCCATGTCATAAAGGCCATACCAAGGGGACAGTTCCTCAGACTGAGAAGGAATTGTTCCACTATGAGTGGTTTCCTTTCTCAGTCTGAGGAACTTACAAGGAGATTTTTGGAAAGGGGATACCCCAAATCACATTTAGCAATTGCATTTGAAAATGCATTACATACAGAAAGAGCATCATTGTTGCCCACACATCCAATTGGAGATTCTCGCCTTGCTAACAATGTTAAGATAATTGGTATTAAACAGGACTCACATGGACTGACAGAATTAAAAAACAAATGTCCTCTTTTTATTTCACAATTTAGTAAACAAAGTGGAAAAGTAAACTCTATAATTTCAAAACATTGGAATGTCTTATCCATGGACCCTGTCCTTAAAAAATATGTGGATTCTGGTCCTACTTTTGTATATCGTAGAGCGAGAACAATTGGATCTCATGTTTCACCAAGTGAACTCAAATCTTCTGGTCTCAAAAAACCTTTTATCACTAGGGGTTCCTTCAAATGTGGCTCTTGTAGTGCATGTAAACACATGAAGCCTGCCAAAAGTTTTTTCCAGTTTGCCTTGCCACCGCCACATGGTGTGAATATATTACCAAATAAGGAATTTAAGATTAACAGTTTTATAAATTGTAAAAGTCAATTTGTGATTTATCTAATAACATGTGGTTGTGGCAAGAGGTATGTGGGGAGGACGACTAGAGCCCTTAAGGTCAGGATGTTAGAGCATTTAAGGCTCATAAAATTGAGAGACACTAATCATCCAGTCTCAAAACATTTCACTGAATGTGGTCAGGGAGGAATTAATAATTTTTCCTTTTTGGGGATTGAATCAGTTATTTCTAAATCTAGAGGAGGTGATCATATCAACCTTCTGGACTGTAGGGAGGCGTATTGGATCTTCACTCTCCAAACGCGCTTCCCTATGGGCTTGAACATTGACTGGCAACTAACACATTTTTTGTAAACATTTTTGTGATAGACGTATTATGGTGTAATTAGTTGGTAATACAGATTAAATAAGACAATTGTCATTATATTGGACATTATATTCTTATCATTATAACCTTTGAACCTAAGCCTTATCATGCAAATATTATGCCAATATGTAAGCTTAAATTGTTCTTTGATGTATCTTGTGGATAATACTTTATATTTTATAATGGTTGTATTTCCCTGGTTCCTATGATTTAGGTACACAATCTGTGTTATGCAGTATATATGTGTAATATGTCTTTAAATTTACTTTTCTTGCACATTTTTTTTTAATCATGTCTAGAGGTTTTTAATTTTAACTTTTTTTGTATATAACTTAGTTGCAACACAGCTAGTTTTTTAATCCACCTTGTTCATGTTTTTTCTTGATATAATAGTACCCTTTATTAAGCATTAGTTTAGTTTAATATAGCTTTATTTCGTTTAAATATGCTTGTCCAGTTAGCAGCAATGTATTTTGTTCTGCTGGGATGGTCAATAAAGCTTTGTTATTGTGTTCCTATGTTTGCCCACATCCAAGATGGCCACACTGCCTTTGGTACTTCCTTTTGCCCTTAGATCGGCACTGAGTCGCTCTGTTATGACGTCATCAGGTTCTGATTTTTGGCGCGAAACGGCCCACAGGTAAGAGGGTATATAATGGATGTTATCACATTGTGTTTTATCCTTGAAAAAGAACGCTGCGACGTTTGAAATGCATTGGATGGGTCTTTTGTCACATTAAAGTGCCCTTTTAATCATTTTTTTGTCCTGGGTTCTTCCTGCTCCGTTTGTGCTGGTGCGCTTTTTGGTCTCCCTTTTCCCTGTATTGCATTGAGTAGCTGCACAGCCTGCCTGCCTGCCCTACCAGGATGTGAGTACTTGTATATTTTTCAGGGGAACCTGCCAATGAGACTGATGGTGAGTGGGTTGCACCACACACCACCTGTCTTCAGGAGGATAGTACCCATTATATGACACAATAGGTACTATATCAATTGTTAGTACCCTGGTACAGTGGTCTGGCTTATTATCATTTTGAGATATACCTGCATTTGAGCGCTTCAGCTATTTTCCATAAAACAAAATAATACATGGTTACAAATACAGTTACATAAATGAACAAGGTATACATTATATACAAGACATTGCATGCACAGTTAAAGAAAATATATATTATGAGCGTATGAAACAGTTACAGACCAGATTAAAGTGTGAGACAGCCTTAGATTTGAAAGAACTTAAGCTGGTGGTGGATATGAGAGTCTCTGGTAGGTTGTTCCAGTTTTGGGGTGCACGGAAGGAGAAGGAGGAACGTCCGGATACTTTGTTGAGTCTTGGGACCATGAATAGTCTTTTGGAGTCTGATCTCAGGTGATAGGTACTGCATGTGGTAGGGGTGAGGAGCTTGTTCAGGTAGCTGGGTAGCTTGCCCAGAAAGTATCTCAAGCTACTCAGTCAAGGAGGGTGCCGCCTTTAGGCTATTTATTAAACTGTGGTCAGAAATCAGGTAGCTTGGTCTCTGTATCTATATACTTGTCCAATGTGTCAGGGAGACCTTTCCTGATCGTGTGAAAGGGAAGTATTGTACTTTGGATCATAGTGATCTTGGGGATCAGGCCAAAAGAAGGGTCTCTCTGCCCTGAAACGTTGCCTCCCTTACTTACCTATTTTACCCTTTTTACCCTTTTATCCTACTCCCTCCCCTTCCCCCGAGTTCTCTCTCGCCATATGTTTTATTCTACACAGCTTACTGCTGGGTTATATTGTATTGATTATTTGTGCGATTAACATTGACAATATATTCTGTGTCTAGTATTTTCACACCCTGGATACATGTTGTGCATTCTAGTAAAATCATTTTTATACACTTTACTTAATTTTCTTCATTTATCGGATTAAGTGCTAGGAATTTCCCCTTTTTTGTCTTATATTTATTTGAATGAGGTTATAGGGTCCCTCCAGGTTCCTACTGCACCATATTCACATTTCGCTTACAGCTATGTCCAGGTGCTGTTTAAAAATATTTACTTTTTGTATATTTGTATATAGTTGTCATATCCCCACTAAGACCACTCTTTAATTGTGTAAAAAAAAATCCAATTTCACTAGCCTCTCCTCATAAATCAGATTATCAAACCCCTTTATTAATTTGGTGGCTCTTCTCTGCACTCTCTCTAGTTCCATAATGTATGTTATAAGGAATGGTGCCCAAAAGTGGACTCCTTATTCAGGGTGTGGTCTTACTAATGGTTTTTAAAAGGGGCATACTTTTATTTGCTTCCCTTCCATCCATTGACCATTTAATGCAAGATGAGCCCTTGTTTGCCTTTGCAGCTGATGCATGACTTTCGGAACTATTGCAAAGCCTGCTATCTACAATCACTCCTAAATCCTTCTCTTTCAAGGATTCCCCTAATTTATCCCTATTTCATTTGTAAATCGCCTGTTTATTCTTGTTTCCCAAATGCATAACCTTACATTTATCTGTATTAAACTTCATCTGCAATTTACCTGACCAAGTTTTCCAGTCTATCCAAGTCCTTCTGGAGAGAAATGACATCCTGCTCTGTTATATTACCTTACACAATTTAGTGTCATCAGAAAAGATGGAAACTTTGCTTTCTCTGCCAACCTCAAAGTCATTAATAAACAAGTTAATAAAACAGGGGTCCCAGTACCGGTCCCTGAGGTACTCCACTCACAACTTAGCCCAAAAGTGATGTACAGATGTAGGCAACCTTACAGTTTTGCGTGGCCGCAAGTGAAATGTAGGTAAACCACGGTGGTGGGGGAGGTGGTTGTCGCAACGTCACAATGCGGTGTTCCATTCTTTTCAATGGGACCACCCACAGCATTAATCTTTCCAGACCACATTAAGTGTGATCATGGGACTGCGTGGCCATGCAAATGGTAAATCCGGCTACATCTATAACAAGTATGCCATGGTTTTTGTAATCAGAGATTAGCTTACAGTTAAGGCAAATCTAAATTGGTATTCCACTTTAATTTACCACAATCATGCTAAATCAAGCATTCACAGAAAATGACTATGTTGAAAAATACAAAAATAAAAATGGAACTTGATTACACAATCAATTTAAGTGACTCACATGAAAAGGCTGACTTATTTTGTACAGTCAAAGTTTGATTTTCCAAAATATTCTACACATTTTATGACACATTCTTCATACTGTACATATGTAATTGTGTACCTTTTGCCTTTTTCTGTAGGTGAAGTTTTTCCAAAGAAGAAGCCCCAACTGGGACCAGTAGCCCATTCTTAAATGGTAATTTAGAGTTTTGTCCAACACCACGCAAATTGTGATTTTCACCTCATGTGAAATCCTGAGTGAAAAATATATAAAAAAATAATTAGAAACATAAGAATTCTAAAATATATTTTATTTGATAATGTTTAACACACAGAATTGCCAAATATGTATATAAACAGTTTGTACTAATGAATGAAAAAAATTGTGATCACATTTTTAGGATAGGAACCATTTTAAATTAAAATTACATTTAATTAGTTTAAGTTAAAATGAAAATAAATTACCATTAGGTAAATTAATTTAACACCATAACTCATATTCTCCCACTAATGCAATAATCAGTAAAAGTAAATAACAAACAATACAGGATGGTATCATAGGAACATGTAGAAAGCCATTCAAAGACCTAAATACATTAAAACAGAGTTACTGTCGCACCCGATAACAAAAAAGCATCATTTCCGTATTACCGTAATATTATTTCCAAAGTCATCAAAATAGCAGTAATAATTTACAGGTTATGATATTTTACCCATCTGTAATATCTATTATTACAGTACTCTCTGGTAGAAATTACATTAACCCCTTTAATGCCCATGGCTACCAAGTTATACCACAGGCAACAAAGCGGTAAATATTAACATTCAGCTAAACTACCAACCCCCGGGAAACTCCAAGTGGCAAATTAAACATGGCTTTGCAATACTTTTCTACCTGCTGAGGAAAATAAGCGGTTAATGAAAATTTAGCTCACTACTGTAGATGGGTGCAAATAAATGTCCCAACTTTCAATATATACAGATGCAGTGGCCATAATCCGAACATTTCACGGGTTGTATTCCTTTGAATTCCCGGTCATGGTGCATGATTTCTAGAAATTTTCCCACGTTAAGATGCGAGTTTACTAGTGTTTTGATTAAGTGCAGAAAATTGCATTTTAGCGTTGTCTGCAATACTGTCGAGAAACTCAAGTGGTCGATCACGAGTTGTTGTCTTAAAAATCTAATTGCAATGCAACTGGTCTTTTATTCCCATATAGAGCTGAACCCCGTAATAGCGCGGTTCTTGGGGTCCACAACCCCGAGACCGCATTTTAACCGGGGTCGCGTTAAAATTTCACCGGCATCTAGCTCTCCCTCCTCATTGCAGATGTCAGCTCTCTCCTCGGGACTGTGTCAACATGTTCTTCTCCCTGGTGCGTGGTGTCATTTTTTTTTTTAAACATTCAATTCAATGCTTTATTGACTACCAGACACAGACACATCCGCACACCATGTGGGAATTGAACATTAATTGCTAGTTAAGATTTGTACCTCTACACCACAGGAGCTGTGTGATGTCACAGACATCTAGAAATAAACTTAACATTTAACATTTAACATTGACATGTACTCTGTGGCAATGTGTTGTAGGGTGTGTCTTGTCACACCAAGCCTATGGTGTAGAGGTAATAGGTAAGGCATTGGTATCAGAAGGTCCTGAGTTCAATCCCTGCATGTGTTTTGTACAAAATGTATTAATGTTCAATTCCCACATGGTGTGTGTATGTGTCAGGTAGTCAATAAAGCATTGAATTGAATGTTTAAAAAAAACAATGGCACATGACGGCAGGAGAGCAGAGAGATGTAGTACTTCAAGTGTGTATAATTGTAATGTAAAGATTAAATATATGATCACACACAACAAAAGTATTTTTAACGAATTACATTTTTTATTTGTACAGGATAATACAATTAAAATGAAAAATACAATGTCTCCTCTTCCGAATGTAAAATATTTATTCCTCGCATGCGTGTATGTCTAATTGGAACCTTGTTGAAATGCATATGCGTGTCATCACATTTCGGTACATGCGTGTATGGCAAATTGGAACCTTGTTGAAACACATACAGTATGTGTGTCATCACATTTCTGCACTTGCATGTCATTATGTTCCTAATTAAATTGGGTAACATTTGGGTAACAGTGATCATAACATGGTCTCATTTGAAATAAATTATCAAAAAACAGATTACTTGGGTTCAACAAAGATCTTAAACTTTAGAAAGGCAGATTTTAATAAACTGAAGTCTAATCTACAAGTAATACACTGGGATGATGTTTTTGCAGGGAAAAATGTAGAAGATAAATGGGCAGTCTTTAAAACATTGTTAGAAAAGCACACTTATCAGTGGGTAATAAGTATAAAAGAAATAAGTCAAAACCAATGTAACTAAATAAACAGGTAGGGGAGAAAATGGACAAGAAGAGGAAGGCGTTTAGATTCTTTAAGTCAGAAGGGACAGAGACATCATATCAGAATTATAAGGAATGTAACAAAAATGGCAAAAGGGCAATCAAATTGGCAAAAATGGACAATGAAAAAAGGATTGCAATAGAAAATAAGGTCAACCCTAAAAAGTTATTTAAGTAACTTAATAACAGAAAAATTAGAATAGAAAATATAGGACCGTTTCAGTGTGAGATGGGTAGGCAGATTATTGGAGATAAGGAAAAAGCAGAGGTATTAAACAAATTCTTTGCCTCTGTATTTACCAGGGAAGAATCAAGTTCAATAGTAGTGCTGCAGGAGGAAGCCACAACCCCCATATTAATGAACAATTGGTTAACTGGGGAAGAAGTTCATAAGCGACTTGAAAAAATTTAAGAAAATAAGGCACCTGGCCCCGATGGCATACATCCAAGAGTTCTCAAAGAGTTAAGCTCAGTAATAACCAAATCATTATATTTAATATTCAAGGACTCCATTTCCACAGGCTCAGTACCACAAGATTGGCGTAAAGCAGATGTGGTGCCTATATTTTAAAAGGGAGTTAGATCACAACCGGGAAATTACAGACCTGTAAGCCTGACTTCAATAGTGGGGAATCTACTTGAAGGTTTAATACGGGATAATATTCAAGAATAACTAATGGAAAACAAAATTATTAGTAATAGTCAGCATGGATTTATGAAGGATAGATCATGCCAAACTAACCTTATTTGTTTCTTTGAGGAGGTAAGTAAGAATTTAAACCAGGGTAATGCAGTTGATGTGGTCTACTTAGGCTTTGATACGGTTTCACACAAGAGGTTGGTGTACAAAATAAAGAAAATTGGACTCTAATAATATATGCAAAGGAAACAGGTAAAGATCAATAACCATCCGCTCCGTGAAAAAAATGGTGAAATGCGTGGGGGAGTACTTTGTACTGTTTGTGTTTTTGTTTTTTATGTAGTTTATTAAATTAGTTTTTAACCTTTTTGCTGGTGAGTTCTACAATTTTTTCACGGAGCGGATGGATATTGATCTTTACCTGTTTCCTTTGCTACCGCGAGAGGATCTGCATTCACCACCGGATGTTCCAGGGAGACGCTTCTGAACGTCAGGGTTGCATTTGGACTTCTAGGGAGCCAGGCGGTGGTTGATCGTGAGTAGTGCGTAGGCCACACCGGGCACAGCCTGGGCTAACCGAGGGAGACTGAGTGAGTTACCATCTCGTGTATTTTCCCCACAGCGTTTTTTAAAAAAGCCCTCCTTGCCTCCCCTGTCATTCTATATTGACTGTTCACCCTATCAACCCGCATGTTCCGGTGTCAAACTCCTTGAAATGAATGAAAATGTATTACTTATGGCTGCTTCTTTTTAGCAGCATTGACAGTTACTCTTGGAGCTTTTACACGTTTTTTTTTCAGTTAATAATATATGCACTGGATTGAAAACTGGTTAAAGGACAGACAACAGAGGGTTGTCATAAATGGAACTTTTTCAGGTTGGCCTAAAGTTGTGAGTGGAGTAACTCAGGGATCGGTACTGGGACCCCTGCTTTTTAACTTGTGCATTAATGACCTTGAGGTCGGGATCGAGAGCAAAGTCTCCATCTTTGCTGATGATACTAAATTGTGTAAGGTAATAGAATCAGAGCAGAATGTAATTTCTTTTCAGAAGGACTTGGAGAGACTGGAAACGTGGGCAGGTAAATGGCAGATGAGGTTTAATACAGATAAATGTAAGATTATGCATTTTAGATGCAAGAATAAAAAGGTGACTTACAAATTAAATGGAGATATATTGGGGGAATCCTTGATGGAGAAGGATTTAGGAGTGCTTGTAGACAGCAGGCTTAGCAATAGTGCCCAAAGTCATGCAGTAGCTGCAAAGGCAAACAAGATCTTACAGTATCTTGCATTAAACGGGCAATGGATGGAAGGGAAGTAAACATTATATAACAAGTAAGACCACACCTTGAATATGGAGTATAATTTTGGGCACCAATCCTAAGAAAATACATTATGGAACTAGAGAGAGTGCAGAGAAAAGCCACCAAATTAATAAAGGGGATGGACAATCTAACTTATGAGGAGAGGCTAGCTAAATTAGATTTATTTACATTAGAAAAGATGCGTCTAAGAGGGGATATGATAACTTAATACAAATATATTCGGGACAATACAAGGAGCTTTCAAAAGAACTATTCATCCCACGGGCAGTACAAAGGACTCTGGGCCATCCCTTCAGGTTGGAGGAAAGGAGATTTCACCAGCACAAAAGGAAAGGGTTCTTTACAGTAAGGGCAGTTAAAATGTGAAATTCATTACCCATGTTGACTGTGATGGCAGATACAATAGATTTGTTCAAAACAAGGTTGGACATCTTTTTAGATGGGAAAGGTATACAGGGAAATACCAAATAAGTATACATGGGAAGGATGTTGATCCAGGGATTAATCCGATTGCCAATTCTTGGAGTCAGGAAGGAATTTATTTTTCCCCTTATGAGATATCATTGGATGATATGACACTGAGGTTTTTTGTTTGCCTTCCTCTGGATCAATAAGTAAGTATAGATATAGGATAAAGAGTCTGTTGTCTAAATTTAGAAATAAAAAAGTTGGAGCACAGAGAAAAAAGAAGAAGGGGAGGGAGTATTAAACAAGGGTTCACTTTATTATGCACTATACAATTCAAAACTTACAATCAATATTGCTGAGTGCCCGATGAGGATCTTGGGTCCAAACACCGCTCTCGTCGTCACCACCCCTGCCTTAACCCTCACTCCTTGCCTCGGATCACCGCGGGTCAAAGCCGAGTTCCAAAACCGGAACTCAGCCCTAGCTGAATGGTAGGCGGTCTCTCTCGCGGGCTCTCTCGCGAGATTTGCACTGGCAGGCAATGTAGGGAGGCTAGCGTGCGGGGAGACGTAACTGGACACCTCAAACGGGCTGGTAACACACACAGATACCGTGTGTGCCTAAAACCCCTAAGCAGTCCCTCAATGCGTTTCGGGCTTACTAGCCCTTCGTCGGTTTTTTGGAATTGTCTACAGAGAGTATTGGTTCGCCTATTTTTTCTCCCTTCATTTTTGTCCCAATTAATAGGAGTTTAATAGGGAGCAATTATGCTGCAAATTCTGCAAATTATGATTCTGTTCATGTGATAGACCCAATCAATTATTTGCTATCCTACGATATTAGTGACTGTTTAGGGTGTCAGTGTTTGATGTTAGTTTATATATGGTTTTGTGGTCATCATAGAGGTTACCCTATTCAATATATTAACTATTTTTATATATTTACATAATTTTTAAGGGTTTAACAATCAAAAGGGCAGGAGTGGTTTTACAGACAATCCAACCCTCTACCTTAAAATAGCTATGGCTCGGGTTTTTGAGAATAGTATTGCACGGAGAGAGCAGGCAGAGTCCTTTTTTCAGGATGACTCAGATCCTGAATGTATTGGTCCCACCCAAGATGTTAATCAGCTATGTCTCTCATTGGAGAAATGTATGGCCACAGAGACAAAGCTGTGGTGTGACAGATTTAGTCTAGTATTATCAGTTAAAGTTCAAAGGATACCGAGGGGGTTAAGGTTGCTGAAGTTACCCACCTATGGCCGTGAAGATGATCTGTTTCTTAGCAAATGGCATAATATAATGGATGAGTGTTCTTTTAAAATGTTGAAGTTACTTATTCAAGGACGGGAGGTGGTTTTAGAAAAATTACATAATCGGATTACCAATATTAGGGCAAGTATAGTATCTATAATTGACCAGGATGATTTGATTACATTTGAGGAAGAATTAGAAAAGAGAATAGACGATTATGAGGCAAATCAAATGAGTGACAAAAAAAGCAAATATATAAGAGATAAAATTGATTATTTAAATAACATACAGTACAATTTGGCCAAGAATCAGAATCCTAGTACTGCAGGCACTCAGGAGGACCCTTATGAGGAGTTTTTCTCTAAAGCATGTAATAATAAAGAATCCTCAGTTGGACCCAATATGGTCCTACCTCAGGAATTAAATCTTATCGACATCGGTCCATCAGGGGAAAGTGTAGGCCCCCTGCAAAGTAATAATACCCTTGAGATACAGACCAACATACCCCATAAAAATAAAAATAAAAACAAAAATACCAATAAAAATTGATACAAAAATAAAAATAAATATATACCCAAGGGGTTTGATAAAATCAATCTAAGGGGTTATAGAGGCCCTCCTACCCCCTATCAATGGAGGACCATTAATAGGCAAGGGGGGACTAATATAGAAGACAGCCAGGTAGTGTCAGATCCACCCATTCCAGTATCTAATACCTTTTAGGTTTTGAGTAGAATATTTGAGGAGGGTTCAGAGCCAGGTCCAAGTGATACAGTGGGGGCCTATTCCCAGCTTCCCCCTGCCTCTTTCTCTTCTCTCCCCTCGACTTCGGCTTCAATTCCTTTTTTAGGGAGGGGATCAAAGCCGGGGATGGGGCGATTCCCAAGCAAATATTGCCCACCAAGTCCCCGGGTCTGTTGCCATGGTTGAGAGGAGGAAGGGAAAGAGAGGAGTTAATGGTGGGGGAGGGAGGGAAAAGGGGGGACATCATTCCCTAGACATTATTGTCACAGAAGACATGCTGAGAGACAATGGGATTTATAATCTATCACGGTTTGAACTTTCACAATCCCAGTTTAGTGTTCTCCAAAAAGGGTTATCCTTTTCCCCGGTCAATAAGCCCAATGAGTTTAATTTATACAGTATGTCGATTTGCAGAGATTTTTAAGGAAATTGACATTCAAAAGGCATTATGCCAGATTACAAGTACCTAGGGATAGTGGGATTCACATCTATAGGGACGAGTCTAGGTTTACTCAAGGGGATCGGACTTTTGATCAAGATCCCACTTCAATATCTGTGAGCAACACTCCTTGTGAATGGATTGATCTATTTGAAAATAATGACATTCTTGATAATGGATCCAATACCTCCCCTAGTGAATCTAATCTCCAATTATCTATGGAGGATGGTTCTTTAGAATTGGATAGCACCTATTATAATCTTTTGGATCTATATGAGGAAAGTGATTTGGGCAAAAGTACCGTACATACATTTCTAAAACCCAAATCTGTTTTTTATCCCTATGAGTCCAAGGGACCTTATATAGAACTATTTGGTAAATTGGTGGAACAAGAAATCCAGGGATTGTGTAGTAATAATCGATATTATATAGCACATGATAATCTCACCCTCAATGAAAGAAGAGCGCTCAAAAGTTTAAATCAGAATGGAGAATTGATTATTCGGCAACCGGATAAAGAGGGTGGTACAGTGTTGCAAAACCGAGAGGATTATATAGGTGAGGCACATTGACTCCTCAATGATGGAGTATCAAATCGTAAATTGGGAACTGATCCAACCAATGAATATTCGGCATTAATGGAAGGATTTCTGACGGATGCAAAATTGAGGGGTATTTTAAATTCCCAGGAATTTCAATTTGTTTTCAATAGACATCCTCGCGTGCCTATACTATACCATATTCTTAAAATTCATAAAACACTGATCAACCCCCCAGGACGACCGATTGTGTCCGGTATAAATTCTATTACTGCCAACTTATCACGGTATGTGGATACATTTTTGGCTCCTATGACTTCCGCTCTCCCATCCTATATCAAAGATAGTATGGTAGTACTTAATTCCCTCACTCCCTCCCACATTTAAATGGTTAAAAGCTCACTCCATGGCATCTCCAACTATCAGGGGAACTTGCCTGCATTCAGTGTGATTGTGACAAATCTATTACAGAGTGATTTTCCTAGTAATGTACAGGTTAATAAAAGCTTCAATCAGACTTAGAACTTTTGCAACTTATATTGACAGATTTATTATAAATCATTCTTCCTGGCAATGCACAGGTTATTAAGAATCTATATTAGTGTAGGGACCCTTGAAACGTTGTCTGCCGTGTAGTTGGCTCAAGGGCTTACAACAATTTGGCCAAAAGTTTAAACTAAAAGACCATTTTATTTATTAGTTATTTATACATGTATATTTAGGCACTGTACCGTATATAAGTTTTTCTGGATGTGCACTGAGCTTTGTCTGTGTTTTATGTTATGTCTCTGGTTTTAAATACATATATTGCCATGCTCAGTAGCACTCCTTTGTGAAACTTATATGCTTATATATATGTTGTGGGTATTTTGGGGGTTCAATATGAGCTTGTAGGTGTTCTGTATGTTTTATAGAACTGATCCAACCAATGAATATTCGGCATTAATGGAAGGATTTCTGACGGATGCAAAATTGAGCAGTATTTTAAATTCCCAGGAATTTCAATTTGTTTTCAATAGACATCCTCAAGTGCCTATACTATACCATATTCCTAAAATTCATAAAACACTGATCAACCCCCCAGGACAACCGATTGTGTCCGGTATAAATTCTATTACTGCCAACTTATCACGGTATGTGGATACATTTTTGGCTCCTATGACTTCCGCTCTCCCATCCTATATCAAAGATAGTATGGAAGTACTTAATTCCCTAGATAAGATAATTTGGGAAGATCATTTCATTTGGGCTACATTGGATGTCAGTTCCCTGTAGACCTGTATCAAACAAAGTTTGGGAATCAAGGCGGTAGCCCATTTTTTGTACCAACAAAATACTCTATCAAGTACCCAACAGGAGTTAATTGTAGATAATATTTTATTTGTTCTACAACACAATTATTTCCTGTTTGAGGGCGAGTATTTTATACAAATCAATGGTACAGCGATGGGCACCCATTTTGCCCCCAATTATGCGGGGCTTTTCATGGGTCAATGGGAAGAGGATTATGTGTGGATTAATAATGGATTTCGCCAACATTTGATCTATTATGGCAGATACATAGATGATATCCTGATCATTTTGTCTGGACCCAAAGAACTATTAGAAGAATGTATTGCATTTCTTAATAGAAATGATCGGAATATAGTTCTAAGTGGGGAAATTGATCCTATAGAAATCAATTTCTTGGATTTAAATTTAAAAGCAGTGGATCATCATATTGTTACTAAAACCTTTTTCAAAAAGGTGGATGCCAATTCCCACCTAGATTATACAAGCAATCATTCTGTCAATTGGCTCAATAATATACCATATGGGCAATTTCTGAGGGTTCGAAGAAATTGCTCTGAGCCTAAAGATTGTGATGACCAATCTGAGGTTTTAAGGCAGAGATTTTTGGATAAAGCATATGACCAGGATGTGGTACAGAAATCCTTTATTAAAAGCCAGAATAGACCAAGGAATACTCTGCTAATACCCAGAACCAAAGTTGCACCCACCCATGATAATCCTACACCTATGTTTGTTGCGGATTTCTGCAAACAGGAATCCATGTAAGGAAATTGATTAATAAACATTGGGATGTATTATTAATGGACCCCATTTTACGAAGTAGTCTAGCCGAGAGACCCAAGGTAGTATTAAGGAAGGCACAAAATGTAAAAAGTATTCTAGCTCCTAGTCTTTTAAAGGGATCCAGGATTCAAGCGGATAGGCCAACCAATTTTTTAAGTAAACCGGTAGGTAACTTTAGGTGTGGAAAATGTGTCATGTGCCAATATATGTCGCCAGGTAAAACCTTTGAAGATTATCAGACAGGGCTACAACATAAATTCAAACATTTTATTACATGTCAAACGAATTTTATAGTTTATGTTATTGACTGCCCTTGTAAAAAATGTTATGTTGGGAAGACCTTAAAATTTGAATTGGCGAACATGTGAATGGTATCAAAAATGCCAAACACCTTGTAGAACAGGGTAAAAAGTACACAATTTAGCACAACATTTTTTGGAACACCATAATGGGGTAACAGAAGGTTTACGGTTTAGGGGCCTTGAGGTTGTACAAAGGGATATTAAGAAGGGTAATAGAGAACTGAAATTACTCCAAAGAGAACAATATTGGATATATACATTAAGGAGTAAAATACCGGGGGGTTAAATGATATGATAGAGCTCAACCCCTTCCTTAGATAGATACGGGATTGTAATTCATGAAATAATGAACATCACAAATAGACAATTTTTTTTTTTATTGGTATTTATATATGTATACATGTATTTGACTATTAAGATAGGTATATATGTTTGGGCTTATGGTATGATAAGTTTAGCAATGTTATTTATATGTATATATATGTAATTAATAAAATAGATAGTTATATATGGTCGGAATTATGGTATGATAAGGATTAGGTGGTATGAAAAGGTTGTATGATAGGGATTAGGTATAATTAATCAATATTGTTAATGTTATTAATATTTGTATAATTTTGGTGTAATACACATGATCTATATATACATATAATTATCCCATAAGGATAACTATTAAGTTGGGCAGTTAGATTTTATTTATACAGTAATTGTGGTTTAGGACATGCTAAAAACCAAATGTTGCATTCCAAATAAGGTTCCCCCCTCTTTTAGAATTTTTAGTACTTTTAGAACATTTTTAAAAATATTTTTAAATAAAGAATTTTTTCTGTTTTTAGGATTTTTAAGAGATAAAATTAGGGTAAAGTACAAGATGAGCCGAAAATTTGTGAATTTTAAATGTATGTGTTTGTGTTTTAATTGTTGGTTGTCACAATATCAAAGGAATATGCCTTTAAGCATGTATACACAGGTGTCTTGTGTTAGGGGCATTTAGGGGTGGTGGCCTATATAAGGCAGCCTCCCGACATGCCTCAGTACTCCTGACGAAGGGCTAGTAAGCCCGAAACGCGTTGAGGGACTGCTTAGGGGTTTTAGGTACACACGGTATCTGTAAGTGTGTTACCAGCCCGTTTGAGGTGTCCAGTTAGGTCTCCCCGCACGCTAGCCTCCCCACATTGCCTGCCAGTGCAAATCTCGCGAGAGAGCCCGCCTACCATTCAGCTAGGGCTGAGTTCCGGTTTTTGAACTCGGCATTGGCCCGCGGTGATCCGAGGCAAGGTGTTAGGGTTAAGGCAGGGGTGGTGATGACGAGAGCGGTGTTTGGACCCAAGATCCTCATCGGGCACTCAGCAATATTGTTTGTAAGTTTTGAATTGTATATTGCATAATAAAGTGAACCCTTGTTTAATACTCCCTCCACTTCTTCTTTTTTCTCTGCGCTCCAACTTTTTTATTTCTGATGACTGTTGTCCCGGCTGATCACCGGAGAGTGGAGGAGCTGCGGGAGAAAAGAAGAATCTGAAAGACTTTGAAGATCCAACGGACGAGCGCAGCCTCTATTGTGGAAACTGTTGTCTAAATTTAGCATAGGTTGAACTTGATTGACCTACGTCTTTTTTCAACCTCATCTACTATGTAACTATGTAACTATGTAAAATTACTGCACAATAAGATACAGTGCATTTCCTCACAGAGTCGCTAGATACTGTATATGCTAGTCAGCAGTACATAACTGTGGTTAGTGTATCTAAATAGTAAGAAAACACTTTTATTTTCTAGATTTATATATAGTTACATAGAAGATGAGGTGGAAAAAAGACATACGTATATCAAGTTCAACCTATGCTAAATTTAGACAACAGATACCTTATCCTATATCTATACTTCCTTATTAATCCAGACGAAGGCAAACAAAAAACCCTAGTGTCATATCATCCAATGATATCTCATAAGGGGAAAAATAAATTCCTTTCTGACTCTAAGATTTGGCAATCGGATTTCTCCCTGGATCAACATTCTTCCCAGGTTTACTTATTTGGTATATCCCTGTATACCTTTCCTTTCTAAAAAGATGGCACCCTTTTTTTTGAACAAATCTATTGTACAGTATCTGCCATCACAGTCTCCATGGGTAAAAAATTCCACATTTTAACTGCCCTTACTGTAAAGAACCCTTTCCTTTGTTGATGACAAAATCTTTCCTCCAACCTGAAGGGATACCCCCGAGTCGTTTGTACTGTCCTTAGGATGAATAGTTATTTTGAAAGCTCCCTGCACTGTCCCCGAATATATTTGGATAGAGTTATCATATCCCCTCTTTGATGCCTCTTTTCTAATGTAAATAAATCTAATTTAGCTAGCCTCTTCTCATAAGTTAGATTGTCCATCCTCTTTATTAATTTGGTGGCTCTTCTCTGCACTCTCTAGTTCCATAATGTATATTCTAAGGATTGGTGCCCAAAATTGTACTCTATATTCAAGGTGTGGTCTTACTAATGCTTTATAAAGAGGTATCATTTTGTTTACTTCCCTTCCAGCCATATAATATTTTGTACATACTGTATTCTGTACAGTATATCGACACATTTTTTATTTAGATGCCTTTAGAACTTTAGGTATGGTACTACTGTAAGTGTCTAGACAGTAAAAACATGACACACGACAAAGTATATTTAAAGAATAAAAATTGTTATTTGTACAGGATAATAAAGGAAAAAATAATAATACAAAAATACAATGTTGCCTCCTCTTTAAAATTTTCAATCTGGTCTTTTTCTTCTTTGCAATGGCTGGTGCTTCTTGGACATCTGGGTCTGTAAAGAAAGAGACAATGGGCCTCATGCAGAGAGCAGCGAATTTTAGAATTGGAGAGGGGGAAAATTTTTAGCTTTTTTGGAGAGTTTTTTTCACCATATGCAGAAAGGGCAGAAAACTGCATTTACAAGCCTTTCTGCATATGGAGAGTTTCAACCAGCGCTATAAGCGCTGTTGAAACTAGTGGGGAAAAAATCGCGTTTTTTTTTTCCCCCTCCACCGGCCGCGGAGCGCCAGATGCTTGGTGGAGAGGAAAAATGTTGAAAATCGCGCCATTTTTTTGGCGCGAACAGCCACTAGATGGCGATCGCGGCTCTCTGCATACGGCAGAAAAAAAAACTGGAGAGATTAGAAACTCTCCAGCCGCGCGGCGAATTTCAAGGGGAAAAAAAAATGGCGCTTTTTTCAAATCTCGCCATTTTCGGCTGTTTTTAGCGCGATTTTCGCCGGAAAATGGCGAGATTGCTATTAGCGCTGTTCTCTGCATGAGGCCCAATATTCTATATTACCAATCTCACCGTACATTATGGTTAAAATATGCCTACTGTACATCTATCAAGTTTTCAGCATGATCTACGCCAAGAGTCACTGATTAATTATAATTGGCTACTCTTACATGACTTATTCAACCAGTATGTATTAGTGCTGCTATACTAAGTGTCAGACTTTGAAGTTAGTATTGCCACAACAATGTTACATTCTATTGGGAAAATTGTTTCTGTGTATCCTCGGCTAAAAGGAGCTCTAATCAAATAGTATGTAACAAAATGATGCATGCTAACAATAAGCATTAGGACTTTGGGGACTTAAGGGACTTGGCATTTATGGATTGGGCACTGTGTCATACCTGGAAGTATTGCTGGGAGTGTTTCCTGTGCTGGGGGGGATTTCCTGCACGTTGTCTTTGCCCAGCTACAGACACGCACATGCAAAACAGAAACAGGAAAAAAATATTTTACCATGACGCCAGCACAGTCCAATATTATACAGTACTGTATCTTCTGGTTTGCAGAGGGTTGTGGGGGAGGGGGGGGGGGTGTTGAATGAGACTAAGTATGCATGGCTTGGGGTACAGTACTTTACATTAGGACTAGAGGTTTACTGTACATTAGGTTTTTGGTGGTTTGGGAGGAAGGAACTTGGCATGCATGGATTGGAGCACTGTGTCTTACCTGGCAGTATTGCTGGGAGCTTATCCTGCACCAAGGAGATTGGGTAATTTATTGCACATTGTCTTTGCCCACCTTCAGACATGCAAAATAGAAAATAAGCATTAAACAATGAAACCATTTAAAACAATCAACTGCCTTTTATTTATTATTAATAACATTGGGGTCACATCTATATTTTTAAATGAATGTATACAGTAACTATTAGTTATCAAACCAGTCGATGGACTTCTTGGGAAGAGACCTTGTATGCCTCAAAAGGCCATTGTTGCCGTCTCTCACAGTTCTCACAAGAAGACTGGTAACATTAAATTAGTGCTTTACTTCTTCCATAATTGTTCTCCTTAAATTTGTAGGAAGACCGATCTTGTATTTATTGTCTTCATAATTGACATTTTGGGTCCACTCACAGTACCTCAAAATTTACTTAGTGTTTAAAAATGAACTGGGCCTATTTCTGAGGTAAACCCCAACATCTGATCTTGTATTTCTCCTGGACGGTCTGGGAAACCTCTCAACATGATGTCTGGGACCAGTACAATCCTGAGTGCTGGAGCGGGTGCTTCTGGCAGCGGGCAGGGGTAGATGGTCTGGGAGGATGCTTTCCTCTTGTCGTGGCCTTACCGGGGTTGTCATCTCCTCCAACAGAAGGGTATATGTGTATCTTGGAGAAGGAGAGGAAAAAAGAAAGAATTGCCGGCGCCAAAACAGTCCATTATATGATTGCAATAGAAACCAAACTGTCTTTTAAAATGTCCCAGAAATGTCCTTGGATATATAGGCAGTGCAGGGATCAACGGGCGGCTCACACCAAATGATAGTGTAATATGTGAAAAGAAGAAAAACAGATTATGGTGCAGTACGCCAAATTAGTTGACATAAAACCACAACAAACATAGACACAACAGACAAAACACACAGAGACAACAAACACTAGCAAGGCTATTGTCCTAATAAAAAGCTATTTAATCACAACAAAATAATAAGTTCCGGAGGGTACAGCACTGGAGTCCAGAGGGGTAAAATTAAAACCCTACTTACAGGACATAAAACTGTGGCTGAAGATCGCACCGGTGCTCCTCAAAGCTGATGACCGTGGCTCCTTTCAAGAGTTCCCTCTTGGTAGGGGTGGATGGTGAGTAGGACGAAAACGGAACTTCCGGGTGGATGTGACGTCACACGCCGCGGTGTAATGCGATCAACGCTCCTCTCTCCTCTCCTTTCTCCTTGTAGCCTGCACGATTGCCAACCGATACCCAGTAACTGCTGACCAGTAACCACCAGTACCTCCACAACGACAGCTCTAAAAACGGAATGATCTCCCAACGCGTTTCATGCGTATGCGCTCACTTCTTCAGGGGGTGTAACCTGCCCTGACACACCACAGTTTATATACATTGTGTCATCAGTTCTAATTGGCTAATTGAATGGCATGAATTAATTTAACCATCAATTGCCATTGTCAGAGCTATACAACATCAAGCCTTGCTAAACATACAATACATTAAACATACATAAAAACATAACAACATTAAAACATTAAAAATTGAGTTTTAAAATATGGTATTAAAATAATAAATAAATAAATAAACAAAGAAGCTGGCAGAAAATGAACTCAATGACATATTATAGAAAGGCTTTTAATTCGAAGTCTTTTGGGGAGAGTGTTTTTAGTTCATAGATCCAGTATGCTTCACGCATACTGGCCTGTTTTAATCTATTCCCATCTCTTAAATTAGGCTGAACCACTTCGATGGCCTGACATTTTAAACCTTTAGGATTTTTATTATGACACAAGAGAAAATGATGAGAGACACTATGTGTGACTAATCCTTTCTTAATGTTATAAATGTGCTCATAAATGCGTCTCTGGAAGGTTCTCCCAGTTCTGCCAACATACTGCAAGCCACAAGGGCATTGAAGCAAGTATATTACAAAAGTTGAATGGCAGTTTATAAATGTCTTAATGGGATAGCTTCCAGAGGTTACATTAGATTGTATTGTATTGTATATCTTTATTTATATAGCGCCATTAGTGTACATAGCGCTTCACAGTAGTAATACATGTGGTAATCAAATAAATAACAGATAATATAAATAACAGATCATGGGAATAAGTGCTTTAGACATAAAAGTAACATTTCGGAAGAGGAGTCCCTGCCCCGAGGAGCTTACAGTCTAATTGGTAGGTAGGGAGAACGTACAGAGACAGTAGGAGGGAGTTCTGGTAAGTGCGTCTGCAGGGGGCCAAGCATTATGTATCGTGTTTAGAATATCCACAGTGCTATTCATATGCTTCTTTAAGCAAGTGTGTCTTAAGGTGGGTCTTAAAGGTGGATAGAGAGGGTGCTAGTCGGGTACTGAGGGGAAGGGCATTCCAGAGGTGTGGGGCAGTCAGTGAAAAAGGTTTAAGGCGGGAGAGGGCTTTAGATACAAAGGGGGTAGAAAGAAGACATCCTTGAGAAGAACACAAGAGTCTGGATGGTGCATACCGAGAAATTAGGGATGAGATGTAAGGAGGGGCAGAAGAATGTAAAGCTTTAAAAGTGAGGAGAAGAATGGAGTGTGAGATGCGAGATTTGATCGGAAGCCAGGAGAGGGATTTCATGAGGGGAGATGCTGAGACAGATCTAGGAAAGAGTAGAGTGATTCTGGCAGCAGCATTTAGGATAGATTGTAGGGGAGACAGGTGAGAGGCAGGAAGGCTGGACAGCAGGAGGTTACAGTAATCAAGACGGGAGAGAATGAGGGCCTGAGTCAGAGTTTTAGCAGTCGAACAACAGAGAAAAGGGCGTATCTTAGTTATATTGCGGAGGAAAAAGCGACAAGTTTTAGAAATGTTTTGAATGTGAGGGGCGAATGTGAGAGAGGAGTCGAATGTGACCCCTAGGCAGCGTGCTTGGGCTACTGGGTGTATGATTGTAGTTCCAACAGTTATGTGGAAGGAGGTAGTAGGGCCAGGTTTGGGAGGAAGTACGAGGAGCTCTGTTTTAGCGATGTTGAGTTTAAGGCGTCGGAGGGCCATCCAGGATGATATAGCAGAGAGACATTCAGAAACTTTGTTTTGTACAGCAGGTGTAAGGTCAGGTGTTGAAAAGTATATTTGTGTGTCGTCGGCATAGAGGTGATAATTAAACCCAAAAGATGTTATTAGGTCACCTAGAGAGAGTGTGTAGAGAGAAAAGAGAAGAGGTCCAAGGACAGAGCCCTGGGGTACCCCCACAGAGAGATCAATAGAGGAGGAGGAGGTGTTAGCAGAAGAGACACTAAAAGTACGATGGGAGAGGTAGGATGAGATCCAGGATAGAGCTTTGTTCCGAATACCTAGAGTATGGAGAATGTGGAGGAGAAGAGGGTGGTGCACGGTGTCAAATGCTGCAGAGAAGTCGAGTAATATGAGCAGAGTGTAATGACCTCTGTCTTTGGCAGCATGGAGGTCGTCAGTTATTTTAGTGAGGGCTGTTTCGGTGGAGTGAGCAGTGCGGAAGCCAGATTGTAGAGGGTCTAGGAGAGAATAGGTGTTGAGAAAATGGAGCAAGCGAGAGAATACAAGACGTTCAAGTAGTTTAGAGGCAAAAGGCAGGAGGGAGACAGGTCGATAGTTAGAAAGACAGGTAGGGTCAAGCTTGCTGTTTTTGAGTAATGGTATGACTGTTGCATGTTTGAAGGAGGATGGAAAGGTTCCAGAGCAGAGGGAGGAGTTAAAAATGTGTGTAAGCGTAGGGATTATAGTAGGAGCTAGAGGTTTTAGGAGATGGGAGGGAATGGGGTCAAGAGGGCAAGTGGTAGAGGGAGAAGAGGAGATCAACAGCGACACATCCTCCTCTGAGACAGTGGAAAAAGACTCAAGGAAGGCAGGAGGAGAGTTAGGAAGAGGTGTAGGATGGGGGGAAGAAACAGAGGGGATGTTCTGCCGTATGGATTCCACCTTTTCCTTAAAATAGTCAGCAAAGTCCTGAGCGGAGATGGAGGAAGGAGAGGCAGCTGAGGGTGGTTTGAGTAGAGTATCAAAGACAGAGAACAGTCGGCGTGGGTTAGACTTGTGCATGTTGATTAGTGCAGAAAAGTAGGCTTGTTTAGCTTGCGAGAGGGCAGAGTTGAAACAGGATAGCATAAGTTTGTAGTGAAGGAAGTCTGCGAGAGTGTGAGACTTCCTCCAGAGGCGTTCAGAGGAACGAGTGGAGGAACGCAGCATGCGCGTGTGGGAATTTAGCCAGGGTCTAGGGTTAGAAGGGCGAGGGCGGCAGAGAGAAAGCGGGGCATGTAGATCAAGAGACGAGGACAAGACAGAGTTGTACTTTTTGACCAGGTTGTCAGGGTCTGTAGCAGAGCTGAGAGAGGAGAAGGAGGAGTGTAAAGTGGACTCAAAGTCAGGTAAGTGAATAGAGCGCAGGTTTCTGCAGAACCGGGGGGTAGATGGAGGTGGAGAAGGGGAGAAGCGAGATAGAGAGAATGAGATGAGGTGATGGTCAGAGAGAGGAAAAGGGGAAATGGAGAAATCAGAGAGAGAGAAGTTTTTAGTGAAAACCAGGTCTAAGTAGTGGCCATCCTTGTGGGTGCTGGCTGCAGTCCACTGTTGAAGGCCAAAAGAAGAGGTAAGAGAAAGAAAGCGGGAAGCCCAAGAGAGAGAGGGGTCATCAATGTGGCAATTGAAGTCTCCAAGGAGAAGAACAGGGGAGTCTGAGGAGAGAAAGAAAGAGAGCCAGGATTCAAAGTGAGAGAGAAAGGCAGAAGGGGGATGAGTAGAGGTAGGTGGGCGATAGATGACCGCCACATGAACAGGGAGAGGAGAGAAGATCTGGACAGTGTGAGCCTCAAAGGAGGGAAAAGCAAGAGAGGGGGGAATAGGAAGGGTTCGGTAACGGCAGACAGAGGAGAGCAGGAGCCCCACTCCTCCACCCCTGCCATCAGGGCGCGGAGTGTGGGAGAAGGAAAGGCCACCATAGGAGAGGGCAGCTTTCAGAGCAGAGTCAGACTGAGTGAGCCAGGTCTCAGTTATAGCAAAGAGAAGCAGGGAGTGAGAGAGAAAGAAGTCATGTACAGAGAGGAACTTGTTAGAAAGAGAGCGTGCGTTCCAAAGGGCACAGGAGAAAGGGAGAGAGGAGGGAGGGTGGCAGGGGATGGGTATGAGGTTGGAGGGGTTGACACCAGAAGGAGTAGAAGTTGCATGTGGGAGGCGAGGATGAGAGCAAGTTGAAATAAGACAGGGACCAGGATTGGGAGAGATATCCCCAGAAGCAAGGAGGAGAAGCATGGATAGAAAGAGGATGTGTGAGGAGGATTTGTAGGGGTGTTTTTTAGTGCAGGGGATATAGCTGTGTGGTGTCAGAGGACGCAGGTAAGAAAGGAGTTCATGTGAACAGAGAAGTGGTGAAGGAAGGAGAGATGGAGATATATGAATGGAGTTAGAGACATACTGAGGCTGGTAAAAAGAATGATGTAAAAAAGATGTAAAATGTTTAGCATTCACAATATAAGAGCAAGCCACACATTTCGCACAAGTAAAAAATCCTTTTGGCCCCCCTGTCTGCTTCTGTTTCTGTTGCTTTACCAGACAGCTCGGGGCTAATTTAGATTTTAAGTTATTAGCCTTTGAGAATATGATTTGGGGTTTCTTTGGGAGAATGTCCGCCAATGTATCATCTTTTAACAGGATGGGCCAATATTTATTTGTAATCTGTTTTATTTTGAGAGCCATCTCGTTATATTGGGTTATAAAAGCAATTTATTATTAAATTTTTCTTTTTTGTCTTTTTTCTTATTATTATATTTGAGTAAAGTATCTCTCTCTATTTTGGTAACTTGTTCGAATGCCTCATCTAAGAGACTCTCTGGATACTTTCTCTCAATAAATTATTTTTTTAGGTCTTTGGCCTGCATTTTAAAAGTCTCATCCTCAGAGCAGTTGCGTTTAAGACGCACCAGCTGACCCTTAGGGATATTGCGCAGAAAAATGTAATAATAAAGTTGCTTTTATTACCCAATATAACGGGATGGCTCCCAAAATAAAACAGATTATAAATAAATATTGGCCCATCCTGTTAAAAGATGATACATTGGCGGACATTCTCCCAAAGAAACCCCAAATCATATTCTCAAAGGCTAATAACTTAAAATCTAAATTAGCCCCGAGCTGTCCGGTAAACAACAGAAACGGAAGCAGACAGGGGGGCCAAAAGGATTTTTTACTTGTGCGAAATGTGTGGCTTGCTCTTATTGTGTGAATGCTAAACATTTTACATCTAATGTAACCTCTGGAAGCTATCCCATTAAGACATTTATAAACTGCCATTCAACTTTTGTAATATACTTGCTTCAATGCCCTTGTGGCTTGCAGTATGTTGGTAGAACTGGGAGAACTTTCCAGAGACGCATTTATGTGCACATTTATAACATTAAGAAAGGATTAGTCACACATAGTGTCTCTCATCATTTTCTCTTGTGTCATAATAAAAATCCTAAAGGTTTAAAATGTCAGGCCATCGAAGTGGTTCAGCCTAATTTAAGAGATGGGAATAGATTAAAACAGGCCAGTATGCATGAAGCATACTGGATCTATGAACTAAAAACACTCTCCCCAAGAAGGCTGAACATAGACTTCGAATTAAAAGCCTTTCTATGATATGTCATTGAGTTCATTTTCTGCCAGCTTCTTTGTTTATTTATTATTTTAATACCATATTTAAAAACTCAATTTTTAATGTTTTAATGTTGTTATGTTTTTATGTATGTTTAATGTATTGTATGTTTAGCAAGGCTTGATGTTGTATAGCTCTGACAATGGCAATTGATGGTTAAATTAATTCATGCCATTCAATTAGCCAATTAGAACTGATGACACAATGTATATAAACTGTGGTGTGTCAGGGCAGGACACCCCCTGATGAAGTGAGCGCATGCGCATGAAACGCGTTGGGAGATCATTCCATTTTTAGAGCTGTCGTTGTGGAGGTACTGGTGGTTACTGGTCAGCAGTTACTTGGTATCGGTTGGCAATCGTGCAGGCTACAAGGAGAAAGGAGAGGAGAGAGGAGCGTTGATCGCGTTACACCGCGGCGTGTGACGTCACATCCACCCGGAAGTTCCGTTTTCGTCCTACTCACCATCCACCCCTACAAAGAGGGAACTCTTGAAAGGAGCCACGGTCATCAGCTTTGAGGAACACTGGTGCGATCTTCAGCCACACTGCCCTTTAACGTTTTATGTCCTGTAAGTAGGGTTTTAATTTTACCCCTCTGGACTCCAGTGCTGTACCCTCCGGAACTTATTATTTTGTTGTGTTTGTTGTCTCTGTGTGTTTTGTCTGTTGTGTCTATGTTTGTTGTGGTTTTATGTCAACTAATTTGGCGTACTGCACCATAATCTGTTTTTCTTCTTTTCACATATTACACTATCATTTGGTGTGAGCCGCCCGTTGATCCCTACACTGCCTATATATCCAAGGACATTTCTGGGACATTTTAAAAGACAGTTTGGTTTCTATTGCAATCATATAATGGACTGTGTTCGCACCGGCAATTCTTTCTTTTTTCTGTGATCCAACTCCTGACTGTACAGTCAGCATTTGCCAGGCTGCCTATTTTGTAATTTCAACATTTATCTATAGTATTGTCAATTTTTAGTGCTGTTTTACACCGTCTTTTTTTTCTTTGGAGAAGGAGAGGGTGAGCATGGGAGGTCCTGTGGTATGCTGGTTTTGGAGACATGAAGGTCAAATTCAAGGATTGAGAGAGTGCACGTGGAGGGGGGGGTGGTATGTGGTTCCTCCCTGGGAGAATAAGATGCCTCCAGGTCACCCTCCTGCTTCTAAGTCGGACATACAGGGGCAGGGACTAGAAGCAAAGAATAAAGCCCAGCGATGTTCCTCTCAATCTTATCCAGATGTACACTCATGCACCTATCCATATTCCCCATGCACTCCAAAAGATGATCCATCTTGGCCTCCATTCTGTCCCTGTATTGCTCTGTTGAGTTGTTAGATTTTGATACCACTAAAAACATCCAGCATGTGGACGACCGAGCTGGGTCTGGTGCAAGGAGTGCTGGTTTCATCCAGATGAACATCGGCATGGCTGAGTGCTGGGGGGTCCAGACCAGCATCGATGGACAAATGGTCACAGCAGGTGGATGTTTGGGAATCGGTGGCGGTGGGTGATGGCAGTTACGTCCGATTCAGCTTCGGTGGGTGCAGGAACATTTCTGGGGCCATCCAAAGAAGTTGATCCTCATTGATTTTGGACAATTTCTTCTTCACATACAAAGGGCCATTGTTCTTTGCCTTGGGAGCCTTCAGAACCTTTCCTTTAGGCACCTTGGCTTTGAAACAGCTTCCAACTTTCAGTTTCTCATGGTCGGCACAGCAGAAGAAAGCAGGTTCCTGCATCTGTAGAATCGGGTTGATCCATGGGAGCAGATGGAAGAATGCACAACACAGTATCGGTACAAGAGTGTTACGCCGATGCTCGCCACAAACCGGGACCGGACCGCGGGGCTGAGGTGGGGTTACATTATCACCGACCTTAGTCCGCGCAGACTGATCCGGAGTGCGCAGTTCATAGTCGTATATCGCAGGGTCAGGATTGGAGAAGGCAGCATCGTCGTTATTGAAGCCAAAGTCGGGGTAGGAGAAGACAGGACAATCGATGGCCGAAGCAGGGTCAGGATAGAAGACATCCGGGTGGTCGTAGTCGTAGCAAGGAATCGGCAACAAGCAGACAGGAGTTCCCCGCTTCAGCTTAGGAGCGTGAGCGGCTTCTGCGCGAGGAGCGACCTCGGCCCATGACGCCGATCTCAGCAGGAGGAGACAGCAGGCTGGCCGAAGTTCACCGCAGGACAGCGTCGGGGAGAACCAACGCTTCAGCGCAGAAGTACAAGGCAGGCCACTGCAAGGGGAAAGCAGCAGGCCGCAGGAAAGGAAGGGTAGCCACTGCTAGGAGGGAATGCAGCAGGTACCGGTGCTGGCAACACACTTCAGCACAGGAGAAAGAACAGGCCTCTGGATACTCAGGAACTTGGAAGGTAAGAACACTAGGAGAGAGGCCTGGGGCGGTTTGTGGCAGAGACAGTAACGTCCAGGTAGGAAATTATGCTCGGCACTGTTTCAGTGCCAATGCCCAGGATATAAAGGGCGGAGATCCAATCACAGGAGGGGGGTGTGTGAGTATTCCTCCAATGATGTAGCACAGGGCAGAAGCTGCAATGAGAAGCAGCACATGTGCCATAGATTGCCAGAGGAAACTTTTGCAACTGCAGAAGTCTGCAAAAGTTATAATCAAAGCCAGGAGTGGATTCCTTACAAAGAGCTCATTCAGATAGAGATCAGCGTGTGTGAGGCTATGCAATTTGTGTCACCTTTTATGCACTGTGTCTTTATTTGAAATTTTTGGTGGGCATGGAAATGAGCTGCAGGTGTTAAAAGTGGTTGCATACAGTACTTAATCTTTCAAGCAAGGTCCATTACATTATAAATACACCATCACTTCTATTGATTCAATGCACATTCAATATACATCGAATACACATCTCTCTGTGCTTGATTTATTTTCCAAAACAGCAATGCTGAGGAAAGTTATTTCAAAAGATCTCAGCATGCGAATACAGGATATGTACAAGAAAGGATACATAATTTTACAGATCAAACACGGGTTAATTACTTCAGGCCTCGATTTAGCAGAAACCACTGTCAGCTATCAGGCCCATGGTCAGAGAAAAAGTGTAAAGCGGAGGCCCCCAGACACAACAGAGTAAATATTTTTGTTTTCATTTTGTAATTACTGTATTACTTGTATAAGCATTTGCATATAAAAATTCATTTTTTTGTTTACATGTTTTCTTTGCAATTGTTTTAGAGCCAAAAAATTACTGTACTACTTTTAGAAGAAAATATAAAATGCTTTTTTTTTCTCTTGATGATTACACTAAAATGCATATAAAAATGCATTTTTTGGTTTACTTGTTTTCTTTGCAATTATTTTAGAATACTGAATACAGTACTGTATGTCATTTATTTGTTTTGACTTATTTTGGGGCCTAACAAAGTGTTGCCTTTTCCTTTAAACTGTACAGCGCCTGGTGGACGAAATCAGTGAGGCTAATGATTTGCCACTTTTGCATTCTACAAAAAAGGACACCTATCTCTGAAGCCACGGTCCAAGCACCCACTGAAGATTTATGTGTGGGTGGCGATCTCTAGACATGGACCAGGATGCATAATCATCTTTAAGGGCAGAATAATGCACAAAGTCTCATGCTGTAGCCTTATCCACTGTACAATACTGTGTATTGTGTACCCTAATGTTCAGCTTTTTCATAATTTTTTTTCTCTTGTTCCAGGAATTATGGATAAACTATTTTTCCATGAGCAAATTGTCACCCGTATTGTTCAATACATTAGGCATGATTTCCCATCTGGTGGCCCCCGTTTCTTCCAGGACAATGATCCGAAACATACCACCTCTAGTACCTATATTCTTGCAAGCGGTATCAACTGGGTTAAGACGCCAATGGAGTAAGTTCACCAGTGTACTGTACATTAACTTTTTCTCATTGTTTTAAACTGATTTTATCAGTTCAACTAATTCACCATTTCCCCCCCTCCCATTCCAGATCACCAGATTTGAACCACATAGAACTGATTTAGCATGCGATGAAGGATCATAAAATAAACGTCATGAAACCGTCCAAGAAGGAGGAATTAAGTACAGGTACAGTAAGTATAGTACAGGTAAGTATGGGACTGACAATAACCTGTTATAATATTAAAATTACTTTATATTAAAGGTAATTGAATGTTAATCATATTAAGTCTGCGCGTACTCTCCACTTTGTATATATTATACAGTATACAGTATTTGTATTAGATGTGTGTATTACATATTATTTCTAAAAATGCATTATCGTTTACAGGTACGATAAGTTATAGTTTATTTGTTTTGTGTGGCTGTCAGTAGTGTTACACAGTCAAGGTCTTCAATTCACTAATCCTGAAGCAATTTTTTTTCTCAGGAGATGCTGCACTACTGGAAGGGGGAGGGCAAAGTCCAAGCTTATTGTACTTTGTGCATAATAACAGTCAATAGTTTGTCCTAATACCCCCTCTCTCAATGAAAAAATAAATCCACAGTCATTTACACCGGGTGAGGTGACTCAGCTAAACCCCATGGAATTAAAAACCACAATAGCCAAAGCCTGAAACATTATGTGTCTTTGTGTGTGAATGTGTGTGTGGGGGTGGGGGGGGTGCAACTAAATGAGTCGGTCTTTGTCTAATGCTGTGATGTGCGTGCAGGATTACAGTATAATTAAATCCTTGGAACTGTTTTAACATTGAATAAAAATGATCACTCCTTTGAGAACACGTGTGTGTGTGTGTGTGTGTGTGTGTGTGTGTGTGTGTGTGTGTGTGTGTGTGTGTGTGTGTGTGTGTGTGTGTGTGTGTGTGTGTGTGTGTGTGTGTGTGATATTTCCATAAACAGTATGAAAAGCAGACCAAGCCTACTCAAAGTTGAATATTTTGGATAGCATTACACCCCTCCCCCCCCAAGTACTGTATGCCAGAATGTAAATGAAAGGAAAATCCGTTATTTCCTCCCCTGGCTTCAGAACCAAAAGGAACCTATTCTCTGCAGAGCAAAACTGAAGCCAAACTGAAGGAAAATCTGTTATTTCCTTCCCCTGGCTTCAGAACCAAAAGGAACCTATTCTCTGCAAAGAAAACTGAAGCCTTGTGACTGGATACTACACCATCTGCACCCGTTTGCAGCAGACTCCCCCGGAGAAGTTTTTCACGCCCTGCAACTGTTATCTCCGGTCTTCGGTGAACTTTTCAGGCCTGGGAGACGAACAAAATGAAACGTAACGCACGCCAGGTTTCAAATCCTTTGTCTCAATTTATTACTCATAGGGTAATGGTTTTTATACAGAATAAAAAAAGATATTGGTTAGAGGCGTATCATAGGCGTGTCCTGGGCGTATACTAGGTGTGTCTTGGGCGTAGCTTTGATTAGAGGCGTGATTTAGGGGCAGGACATATTAGTGGCGTGACTTTTGAGACGTGTCTTTTTTCAATAAAAGCAATTGTCTAAATACATAGCTTATTCATTGTCTGTTATCAAAAGAGACCTTGAGTCTTAGCAACTTTTTCACTACCTTGCTTCTTGCAGAGAACCATTCTATTATATTCTACTAAAACACCAGGAAATTGACCACACAAAAGTATCTAGTAATATTCTGGCCAGGAAGAAAGAAAATGCAATTTAGCAGAGAAACTGAGTGCATTTATGAATTATATTTCAGCAAAAAGGCTGACTACAGAATCTTAACTAGTTATGACCATACAAAATGGAAGCTTAACATGAGTGCAGACTCTGGCCTGACATACTGTTCCTAACAGTAAATATTGATAAAATATTTAAAAAATGCATCGCATAATGTTTTCTTAAAATCACTCATTTATAAAGCCCTGGTTGATAAAAAAAGAAAAAATATATATGACTTTTTTTTTTACTTGATAATTCACATTAGCAGTGAAGCCCTTCTCGAGAAATTATAATGCACTACTTATCACCCATGCGCATTTGTGTGAAACAAGGCAAAGTAATTTCTCAGCCAAGAATCAAGGCTCAAAGATAATGTGTCTTTCGTTTTTTAACAAAGGTCCATTGCCGAGGGAAGTGTGAAGAACAAGTTGAATGCCTTTTGCTTGGCTTTAGGAGGGTGGTTGGAGGGGGGGGGGATGGTGCAACTAAATTATTCCGTCTGTCTAATGCTGTGATGATCGTGCAGAATTACAGCAGAATGAAATCCTTGGAACTCTTTTGAAATGTAATATGTTACAGTATCACTCCCTTGAGACCATGTTGTGTGTGTGTGTGATATTTCCATGAACAGTATGAAAAGCAGACCAAGCCTACCCAAAGTTGAAGGTATTGAATAATAAATAATAAATATAGAATAAAAGTTATTAATATTTATTTTTGGGGTTTCTTACGGGAATTAATTACACAATTCCAAACTCATGATCCTATACTATTCAACTCAGCAGACATTAAACATACCAAGTTTTATACAAAATGGAAATGAATTAAACAAGATAGATTCTTAAGTCATATAAAACATTTCTACATCTGCCTGTCATCTAACTGATTTATGCCTTCTTATCTTTCCAGAGGTAGATAATAATTTTACAATATAATTTCTAACTTAATACTAAATTACTTATTTTAACTGGTTACATGCTTAATATATATTTATATAGACAGTATAACATCTTTATTATTCAGACTTCAAATTGTCCCATCTTCAGTTAACCCCTATCACCACCCCAGGGGGACCTAACTACCCTCATCGGGCAACTACTCTCATTATTAAAGGGGAGATACCTATGGATATTCAACCAATCAGATGGCTTGAATTTCCATGGGAATTCCTTCCTTTAAGATGATATAAATTGTGGCAAGTAAGGCACTAAAGAACAGCAACGACATTGTACATCCATCAACCTGAATAATGTTCCATGTGACCTCCTGACCGGTGTTCAGTGGAAGTTAGGGTATATGCCACAATCGATGGCGAAGATTAAAGAACAAGAATAAAATGAATATATCAAGATAAAAAATATTAACAGAGGATTGAGGACTTCATGTAAAGTTGAGGATCCCACGTCGCATGGAGAGATTTATAAAGAGGCCATTGGTATGTATTTATTTTGATGGTGTTTTTTTGGTCACCAGGTCTGTATTATTTATCTGGGTTATTCTTTGTTTTTTTTGTGGTGGCCATTGGGCATTGGATTATTATTTATGGGGCTTTTTTTGGGGGGGGGGGGGTAGAGGGCAGGAGGCGGTGAGTAATGGAGACCATCGGGCCATGCATTATGTTTTTTTTATGGTTGTTCATCTGCCCTTTATTGGATTTATTCAAGAGGGCTCCAGTCGTTAAGATGAAGACAGCCTTCATCCCAACTGAGGTACAGATGTATCATGATGGCTGGTCTTCACATATTCTTTGCAGGTGCCTCTTCCTCCTTTTAATAAATATAGTTCTCCTCTTTACCCTGAGAACTCCAGCCATAAGTCCATTGATCCTGCAAAAAGGCATTGATGGTGTCCGACAGCTTTGAAATTCGAAGAGGTTATTTTAATGGGCTTCTTTGGTTCCTCCATCATTCTTTATCTCAAATTGGTCAGACACGCCTTCTTGCCCCTTGAGCCGTCAAAGTTTAGTTGTTGGCACCACTGGGAACACAGGTAAAAATTGACATGGTGCTTGAAAAGTAGAACGGCAAATCGACTTGGCAGTTCTTCGCAGTTATTAACATATCTGGCCACAGTGTCCATTGGTAGATCGGCATGTCACATAATGGAATTCCAAGCCTCCCTGGTTGTCGTAGCCTGTGTGGTGCCATCGGTGTTCTTTGGAAAGCAGGCACGGCTATCTGCTGTGGGAGGATGCTTTGTTGTAGTACTCCAGTCGGGGGTCTCATTGCTAATCTTTCCTCCTCATCTGGGATATTTTCCAAAACAGGGTATAAAAAGGAGACACAGGAAGTTGGCAAGGTGCCACCACTGTTAGAAAGGGTGAAGTGGGTGTACAGGGTGTTGATGATGTTGGAGAGGGTGCAGGGGGTATGTAGTGTGCCTCCAGTGTTGGAGTGGGTGCCTCCAGTGGTGGTGAGGGTGCCTCCAAATGTCTCAAAAATCTCCCTCCTGCTGCTGTGGGCATAGGATAGAATAGAAACCCGCTTTACAAATTTGCCTTGGAGATGCTTGGGCTTTGAATATCCATGAGGAAAAAAATGCCCTGGTTGAATGTGCCTTTATTCCCCATGGGTTCCGTTTTTGCCTTTAAGTTTACCTTCAAACACCTAACTACATTTAAGTTATGCAGTCTCACTTGATTAGGATTCACAAAATGGGCAGAATGATAGATTGATCGATAGATTGAGGTGAAATGAGGACATGATTTTTGGAAGGAAACATGATACAGGTCTTAGGACTGCTTTGTCCTTCCAAAAAACGAGAACGTTCTCTGCCTGAGAGAGCCTGCAATTCTTCCACTCTACTCTTACAGATGTAAATGCTACAAACAATCCTGTCCTCTACGTTAAGATTTTTAACGTTATTTGCTGCAAAGGGCTGAACTGGTAAGGATCTACTAGCGTATCCAACACTAGTGAAAGATCCCACATTGGTACAATAAAATTAATTTAAGGTCACAGGTGCCTGACATTCTTTTGAAATCTCAGCACTAATGATGCTATGATATTTCTTAGTAAAGCGGACAATTCTTTTCTTAAACCTAGCTGGTAGAAATGCAACAAAGGTGAAAGAGGAGGGATTGAAACAGTTGATGCCCGTGTAACTCATTCCTGAAAACAGCACCAGACATGATACAGTAGATAAATTAGGTTTATTATTTTCTGACTTAGTGTTGATATTGACTTGTCAGAACAGTCCAATTACTTTAATGCTTCCTGCTTAACTCCATGTTGCTAGGGCCACTTTTTGGGGTTCTGAGTCCTTGTTTCAGAAGTTTCTGAGACAGTGGCAGATGCCTAAAAAGACCTAGGGCCATACTCGCCAGATGGAGAAACCATATCATACTTGGCCAGGAAGGTATATTGCTACTACCTCGTCTCTTATCTTTCTTAGGATTTTCGCTATAATACAGTAAGTGTTGGTATGAAAATCATGTTAGATCGAAGAAATTGGCTGATGAGATGGTTGGTGCACTTTGAGCAGAAATGTCCCCCCTTCTTGTTTTGATGTGTTGTCATCTGATCTGTTTGTAGTTGTCCCCACCAAAGTATGAGATGTTGTAATACTTGCAAGTTCATTTCCCATTTTCCCGGATGGATGACGGTTCAGTTTAGAACATCGGCCATCAGAGTGTGGGGCACAGGATTGTGACTGGCTAAAATAATCGATGAAATAGCATTCAGCCCATGAAAGAATTGATGTTGCCAGAGCTAGAAGCTTTATTTTACTGTCACACAGTTGATTTTATCCTTATATTTATGCCTTTAACTTGGTCTTAAAAGTACAGAGGTTCTATTTTTTTTTTAAAATGCATGTAACTTTACAATATTTGCTGAGAGTTTCTGTAGAATTTTGGCAAAATTGCTTGTGCCACTGAAGTCCCGTTGTGCTCTCCAACCAGACTTGCTGGCATCTGATGTGAAAGTTAACCAGATTTCTTCCTCGATAGACAATGTGTTCTCTAGTTGCTGCCGATTCTCCTCCCATTTTAAATCCTGCTTTGTTGAGGGTGCGGGTGATTGCAGCGTCAATCATGAAGGGATTTTTTCAAATGTTGATGACTTTTTGAAAAGAAGGGATACATCTTGGAAAGAATCTCTGGGTGAGCAATTTCTCATCAGACTGACAGACAGATGCAATAGTTTGTACCGGCTGCTTGGTTGATCTCCGTGGTTACAAGTGACGTTAGAGGGTTCCCTCACGTGTGCGTGCGTTGCCTACGTGCAGCTGATTTAGCATCCAGGTGGTGCCTTCTCGGAGGTGGTGGGGTGCACGGCGCACTGTGAAGTAGACGCGCTTGCACTTGTGGCTTATGCATGCGCGGTGCTTAGTTGCAACATCGTCCGGGGCATTGTGGGGCATGGAGTCAACACAGTTTTGGCGAAAAATCTCCAAGTAGGTGAGATTGAAAAGAGTGCTCGGCATCCTGTACTATCTTTTTGGATACAAACACATATGTTCCAGCACTCACTTTCTCAAAAGAGATAATGATAATCAACTAAGGAATAAAGCGCAAAAAAAATTATGAATTTAATGTACACACAAGGAAACAATGACTTGGAGTGATGTTCCACAATGGAAAATAATGCCTCTGGAGTGTAAAATTATGGGGAAAGAACACAGGGCAAGGGAGTGAAAAAACAAGACATAGGGCCTCATGCAGTAAGCGCCGATAAGGCTTTTATCAGCATTTTCCCGCCAAAATTGGATTTGAGATTCAGTAAGCGCCGATAAGTGGTCAAAATTCCCATTTTTTCATCCCGATAAAAATTTATCGGCATGCGGCTGCCGATAACCCACTTATCGGCACTTTTCTGCACTTTTTTAAATCGGCTGTATTCTAGTAGCCCCGATCAGCTTAACGGTGCTGATCGGCACTCAAAAATGGAGATATCTTCGGCAATTTGTCCCGCCAACTAAAGTTGGCAATTTGGAGGGGAGAAGGATCAGCAAGGTTGCCGGGACGGCACTTGGAAAAAATAGCTCATCTCTACATCAATGGAGTCAATGGAGCGGGGACTTATACCTTTATAGGACTGTTTACGTTCTATTGCTCATAATACAAATGTGCTTGGCATTACAGTGTCGATGTCATTCACTTCATCGTGTCACCACTTACGTTTATTATTGGCAGAACATTGTACTTTTATATGTTATGATGATTTGCGTGTCACATTAGACTTAATGTTATGATGTGTCAAGGGAAACTCCTATAGTAAACTCCTAAAGGAACAGGTCACATAATATGAAACATGTTACTTAAGTGTGCTTCAAATTATTATATGATGTAACAGATTTCACACATCAAACAGATCCAGCGTATAGTAATGTTGGTATACATTAGAGAATGCTTTGAATGTGTAACGAATGATCAAATGTCAATGTAGCTGTTTGTTTTCATGTTTACATGTACTTTGTGACCTCCCTCTTTTGATGACGTCTGCAATTGGACACTAAATAAAATTGCATGTTTACATTGTACACTGAGGCTAGCTGAGGGTCAGGATGTCACAGGCCAAGGAAGGGACAGAGACAGGGACAGGGACAGGGACGCGGAGAGGGAGGGAGAGGGCGAGGGAGATTGCAAGGAGATGAGAGGAGAAGAGAGAGGAGAGAAGTTGTGCCTCGTCCTCGTTTTGTACAGGGAGACAACCATGTTAGATGGGATGAGTGAGGAGGAGATTATAAGTCGCTATCGTTTGAGTTCAGCAGCAATCTTAGCTCTTTATGAAGAGATACGGGGAGATTTAGATTTTGTGACAGCCAGAGGTTGTGCAGTCCTTGGGCTTGTTAAAATGCTGTGCTCATTACATTATCTTGCTTCCGCGTTATTCCAGACAACTGTGGGCATAGTGGGCGGGGTCTCGCAATCTACATTCTCGCGGGCCTTTACAAAATTTCTATGTGCACTGAATAGACGCGCTAGGAATTATATTCATTTTCCTACAGAGCACACAGAGTGGCTGGAAGTCAGGAATGGCTTTTATATCATACCCGGGATATCATGTGTGATGGGTGCAATCGATTGTACCCATGTTGCTTTGATCCCGCCTAGTCAGAGTGAGCATGCTTAACGCAATCGTAAGCACTACCATTCACTGAATGTACAGGTGGTATGCGATGCCACGATGAAGATTATGCATGTGGTAGCCAAATTCCCTGGTTCCAGTCACGATTCCTCTATCCTGAGAAACTCCTCAGTCTTCCATGCTTTCGAAGAAGGCTATTTTGGACCTGGTTGGCTGGTGGGTGAGTACATATTATGATGTGTTAAGAAACAACTCTAGTTTTTCTATGAACTGTTGAATGTAATAATGTCAACACAAATTGTATCATATTTGTGCGCTGTCATGATAATGCCATGAGAGATTGGGTATTTTTAATCCCTTTGGTGCTTGAGGGGTTAATGAGCTACACGTGTGTACAAAATACCAAATGCTGGGTTTGAAACTGGTCAGGACTGTTTTCTGTCTGCTCTGAATTTCAAAGGAACTTACTTGGGGCGAGGGTCCATCCTGGATAGCCCACTCAAGGTGTCAATTGTTTTAATCAAAGAAGAGCAGCTTCAAAGTATTCTGTAGAAAGGGGTGGGGTGATGACGTTGCCTTAAAGTATTGTATCTAAGTCTGGGGGAGTTTGTTAAAAGTCAGATCTGTCCAGGGGCATGCTTGGAAAGCATAGCAGACCTCATCTTCTGAACCAGTGCCTCTCTGGGAAAAATCCATAGCATGTGGTAACGTACTGTATAGGATTTTCTGTTTTACCCCTTTTATTTTAAGAAGCTGCTCTGCCTTATATTGTAATTGTATGTTTATTTTGTAATACCTTTTCTGTAATTCAAGCACTGTATTTTTATATATATTAAACCATTTAATAAGTAATGCTTTGGGCTCTGAATGAACTTTGTGCACGCTGGAGAGAATAACTTGCTAAATTCAGGCACATGTTACTACAACTGATTGTGTGTTAGAGTGCATAGTTTTTCCTATAATAAACAGGGACCTGAGGCCCTGGCGGATATTTTAGTCTAAGATCTTTTATCATATCTGCATAACCTCAGGTGGTGGCAGTGGATGGTTATGATGTGCAATTGGGTAGGGGTTAATACTAACTCGCTGGTTCCTTGCAGAGGAGAAAGGGGGGTTGCTAGAGAAGCCTTTGTGTATTAACCCTGGTTGCATATCTAAAGTCACGTGCTCACTTGTGTGCTGTTCGTGGCGGTGGTATATTGGGACGGCTTGAGGAGAGATACAACTCATTTGAGGGACCCCTGAGTGGGTGAAGAGTGGGGCAGCTTGCGGGTTGTGTATTGATCCTTGATCCTGTAAGAGGGGATACTGTCCATTTGACGGACCTTTGCGGAGGTGAAGAGTGGGTGCGCTTGCGAGCGTCGGTATTAACCCTTGTCCCGTATAAAGGTCGCGTGCTAGCAGGGGGTCGTACGTGACATGCGCGATGGATTATAGGTGACTCAGGATACGGAATTAGGCCGTGGCTGTTGACCTCGGTGGCAAACCCTCAATGTGAAGCAGAGGAGAGGTATAACGTGGCACATATATCTACACGATCTGTCATAGAGAGGACATTTGGGCTTCTGAAGACACGATTTAGGTGTTTAGATAGAACTGGTGGGGCACTTCAATATAAGCCTGATAAAGTGTCAGATATTATAATTGCATGTTGCATTTTGCACAATCTGGCACTCCGTAATAATTTAGAAACCGACATACGTCAGGGCTTGGAGGAGGAGCATCCCGTAAATTTACCAGCTGACATTGAGCAAACAGACAGTGGTGTGGAGACACGTCGGAATGTCATAAACACATATTTTCATGTAAGCAAATACATATATGTTCATAGTACTACATAGATGTATTAATTCATTGTAATGATAAATACATGTGTCCAAATACCATTCAATTAGGAAACAGATGAATATGGTTCTCACACCTTTCCCTTCTCTGCTGTGTGGACAATTGTATGTGGCACCGGTATGTCATTCATCAACAGGTTGTATTATACTTCTTACCACTAAAAGGTGTTGTGTGTACGTCAGGAAATAATGTGTACTAAATCTATATTTTCTGTACATACTCTTTCTGGTTATGCATACACAATAAACCTACTATGTCGATAGCCAATAGCTAGTGCAGTATGGTTACATACAATTTCTCTTTTGGAGTGTGACATGTGTGTCACAATGATGTGTAGACTATTGTGTATTGAAGATCATATTTGACGTATTATAGATTTTGTTCCATATCACATACAAATTGTCACTTCTGTGTGTTGCTTACCTTACTGAACATGTCATGACAATGATGTTTATTCATTCATGTTTTCTTTTTCAAGGTATTTCACTCCAAGGACTGCTCATGGTATGTATTTGAATTCACATCTGTTATAAGATGTGCAAACCTCGATACAGGTATAGTTACAGGATGTATAAAGAGAACGTAATGAAAAAGATGTGACAAATGAAAAATGTCGTTTCTGTATTGTGTGCGTGCATTTATCTACACTTGGTGGTTATTGTGCAGTGTGTTTTCAAATCATTACGTACATTACATAACATGTAATGTTGGCAACATAATAACATCCATTCATGCACATGAGTGATTTTAACAGTCAATGCATTTTTGTATGAAAATACCCAAATGTGTTAAACATCATTAACATTGTAATATAGGTGATTATTTCTTCTCTCACTTCATCTTCATGTTGATTACTACATTGTCACATGTGTATGTATAAGTGAAAGATGTGTGTTGATTTGACGTTCATCTAACATTTGACAAAATGTTAACACCATTCCAAAGTATAGTTATTTGGATTTTCAACTTTTCCTAAATCATTCAACACAATGACAATGTAGTTAATAAAATTTTTATTTCATTCACGTTAGTTATTCATAATGATCATGATCCTTTATAAGTACTGTCAACATATGAACATAAATGAAGTAGACATTTGCATACGCACACATTTCAGCACCATAGTGTGTGTGTGTGTTTTAGTTTTAGTGTGATGCATGTATTTCTACCAGAAATAATATAAACCAACATCATAATGTTGCTTTTATCATCGGCGTCACTTAGCTATGTATGTGTTGAACGTTAACTAATAACACTAAACTATAGTTACTCGTGTGAATTAAATGTACACACAAATGTTCATGGTTTAATGATCTGTACCTAACATTCATTAGCTCATGCATGTTAGGTTACCACTACAACTTAGGTGATAAGATAACATTCACACGACTAAAAAGTTTCTATCACCTCACTATTGTTATTGTGTACGTTCAGATACAATGTCTACGAGTTGTTATGTAGCATTTACATTCTTTGACAAGTCACACGTGAGATTATAATATATAGTAGATTAATGTGTTTGCTGAGTGATAATGTTGGCTGCATATATGACATGGCAATACATATAATGTTAGTAGAAAAGAAAAAAATATCAATATAAGTTCTAACTTCAGTGCTTAGCAACATCATTATGATAATTAAGTGCATAGTAAATATTTGCACAATAGGATAACATTATGTAGTGATTTTTAATCTGTGCACCAATCATTGAAAGCATTGTTACATATTTATTATAATAGTTGTTCGCTAGTCGTCACAATCATCTAATATAACGATTGGCCCATCTGAAATCATACATTGGTCCCATGTATTCATCCACGACATCTGTGAAATACAGCAAACACATGATGTTCAAAGATGCCACATTTATCTATGTTTCAGCATGACAACGCTTAACACATCTCTATATGATTGTGGATAATCACGCATAAGTTACGTATATGTTTAAACTGCAAGGATAAAACTACAGATACAGAACTGTCTCATTTTTCGAATGGCGTTGCTGGCATTACTACTGATATGTTTGTTCCGGTGCCTGTATACATAATAATGTGCGCGCACAACGTCTGTTGCCCGTGCACGTCATGAATGTGTGGACTAAGACTTAGCGCATGCGCAAAACGATGTGTACGCTGTGCATTCAATACATGTCCCGCCATGGTGCTGCTAGCAGTATGCATATCATGGCTGAAAGTTATGATATGGAAGCGAAACAAATTCACTTCTACACACGTACATGTAGCCTCTGTCCCCTCCGGCACCCTGAGACCCCCTCCTTTGCCTCAGCGTGGTCGCGGGTGCCGCCGGAGCCAGCGACGGACCCGCCGGCTGTTTCCAAAGGTGGGGCCCGGAGCAGGGAGCGTTCTGAGCCTCAGGAGGCTCGGCGGCGCACCCGGCTAGCGGGGACCGCCATGATGGTTTGCGCATGCGTGTGCAGTAGTCGCACATGCTCAGTGAAGTGCGGGAGTTGCAGCGACCATTCCAAAGTTGCGCATGCGCAGTGCAATCGCGCACGCGGCCCCAATGTTACCGCAGCCTCCACGGGACTACAACTCCCATGTGGCCTAGGGAGGAAAGCCCCAGGTGACCCAGAACAGCCAATAGGGCTCAAGGACTCTCGACAGTTGCTTTGAGATACATTTGGCAGTTGGGAGTTTTAGCAGCGAGCTAGTGAGTGAAGTTGCAGGGGAGCAGTATCCCCTTGCACTATACCAGATAACCCCCCCAAAGGCCCCAGATAACGGTTACCCTTGACCCAGTTTGTTGGTGGCTTCAGGGACAGGCCTTAGAGAAGAAGATCTGCCCCTTTAGCTATTTGGTTAAGTAAAGATACACTCTGTGGCACGCAGCCTGATTTCTGGGTCTGGGCTCAGATCCCTCTATATATACAGACTATCTTACCAGAGACTAATATATATATATAGACTATCTTCAAGGAGGCCACGCTAAGCAGCGACTGCGGCCTGCCAGCTGCAGATGGATCCCCTCCAAGGTACAGACGTTGCGGAGCCGCGGTGATATTATCCACGCTGGAATTCACCCCACGAATAGGAGGACATCACGTCGGATCCGGCGGATCCAAACCCAGTTGAATAGCGGC
The DNA here is from genome assembly GCF_040206685.1 of Ascaphus truei. Lineage (NCBI taxonomy): Eukaryota > Metazoa > Chordata > Amphibia > Anura > Ascaphidae > Ascaphus > Ascaphus truei. The sequence goes on from NC_134483.1 coordinate 258,819,720, forward strand.
ACCCGGGGGCTGGAGCCACGGGCTGGTACCTTTAGCAGTGCACTAACACTTAAAGGGATAGCGCTATCTCCAACACATTGAGTGGGTGTGGACAAAAAGGGACATCAGGGGATTGGTGCCCAGCACCCAAGTACTTTGGAGGGAATGTTTATGGTGGTGTGTGCACCCAGTGCACTTCTATGTGTATGACTACACTGGCGACACACTTTATTCGAGCTCGGCTAGTCCCACGAATTCGGGTATACCCGGGTGTATTGAGGTTTGTGACTGTTTTCTGCCCGAGTGCATTGAGTTATTTTCCGGCAGGGATTGAAGCATTTTATTCCCGCTGGCTGCAATACTGCACAGTACATATATATATACTGCATTACAATTCATGAATTTATGCCATCTGGTAGACACGCAAAGCATTGCAGCCTATTAAATCCTAATCATTATCATTTAACAGATCAGCCGCCCGTCAGCCAGGCATGAACCCAGGCTGGGAAGGCAAATGCAACGGGGCTTGTCAGAGGTGAGGAGCGGCGCATTCCAGGTATCTGCCAGGTACATACCGGGTATTTGCTCGAATAAAGTGTGTCGGTGCAGTATATGCCTTATTCTGTGTGGTACAGGTACCAAAGTTATTAGTATTAGCAATAGTAAACAGTTATTAGCATACACTGTGTGCGTGTTTTATTATTGTGGTTCCTGTAAGAGGACCATCCCACTAACGTGGGAGCCCTTACAGGTGGAGGCGCTGTGTTCAACGAATGATCAGGTAACCCCAAACTCCCAGTGGCGGAGGTTCAGGCCTTCTGTGAGCCTATCAGGTAACGCACCACACCCGGTAACACAATTGTATTTCCCCACATGGTCCCCATCTGCGATTTGGGGGGGGGGGGGAAAGGTGTTACATACATATCTAAACTTTTTCAATGGACGTGTGCCCACGGCCAAAACGGACGATCAGCCAATGAGCGAACAAAATACGTGTGACGTCATGTGAAGGCACCGTGAAATGCACGCAAACACCCCTCCCACTGAATGAACATTGGCCTCCAGCGCTGTGCACGCACCGCCCCACCGACGCGCACGCATGACACACTGCACTGACCATAACAATAAGCTACGGGCACAGCCAATACTGTTTCACGTGCGCACGTCGGTTGGGGGTGGGCTTGCATCGGTAACCTTTTCAAGGACGCCTTGGGACATGACCACGTTCCCACGTCATATGTGGGCGACACTTTGTTTTTATATGTTGAATGCTAAACAATGAGGTGTGTGTGTGTGTTACAGTTAGTGTAACATGTTGAAATGATACTTTAAAAGCGATAATAATCTATGATTTAGGACACCGTCACCAATGTGTAGTAATTGTTCGTCATGTAGTATATTGTTATAGGAAATAATGTCTTTGTGCACGCTACATGTAAGGCTGTCTGCAATGTTAAGCTGTATCCACTCATTTGGCTAACAAATTGTGTATATTATTAATGTACACATATATCATTTGAGTAAAGGCATTACGAAATTTGTATTTACCATTCTTGTAGAAGTCAAAACTGATTTGGCTGCAACAACTCGCTCCAGGAAGGCACAACAGTATCATCCATGGTTGAGGCAACCGTTGAATCCTGAATCAGACACATCTCCGTGAGGCCGTCATATGGATCTGCAGTGGATTCTTCAAACAAGACGTCCGGAGGCACGTACAGTTGTTGGTTGTGTTCACATCCACATTGGTATTGGCCATATAAGTTTTGATACATATCATAGTAGTTATGTCCATCTTGCATCTGGACTTGATGAATGGAGGGTGCAGGTATATCAGCAGACGCGACAGTCTGTACGGCTTCAATGTAACTGGTATTAGGCAAAAATATGTTATTTAACAGAAGATATGTTCCATGTTCCATGGTAAGTTTAAATGATGGTACAACATGCCAGCATCCATATAGTTGATCTTGGCGATCATGGACACGCTCAAAACATTCATTTGCGGATAAAGTGAATCGTACCAAAGTTTTAAAATTTCGTTGTTTGTCAGGTTCTTGGTAGTATGGATATTTATTTTGGATCAAGTCATAGATTTGCCCCACCATTGCCCTTTTCACTGGCGTTGACTCGATTGCTTCATAAATCAAAAATTTGTATGATTTACGTGGATGGCTGTGCAATGTGGAAGCTTCTGTCATTTCTTCTCTCTTCAAGTGTACACTACCGACACACTTTATTGAAGTGTGGTCGGTACCGCAAGCCGGGAAATCTCCCGGCTTGCTAGTGGCCGCCCCTCGGCGTGCCGCGTGTCATAGACGCGCGGTCACGCGTCATCGGGAGCGTGCGCCCCCTGCACGCGTGTCCAGGGGCTCCCCGAGGGAGCCCTGGTGTCCCGCGATCGCGGGACAGCGGCAGGGGGTTCCGGGGGACCCGGCGGACCCGGCAGCGGTAGGGAGAGCGCCCCGATCGGAGGGCGCTCTTCCGCTGCTTCGGCGTGCGCCCGTCACACTCGGGCGCGCGCCAGGCTACTGCTGCGGCATAGAACGGGCAAATGCTCGAATAAACTGTGCCGCAGCAGTACAGTGTCTAAATTGAACGCATACGGATATCTGCTGAATGTGTGAATAGTTAAATGTTATCTTCGCGGTTTGTTCCAAGGTTATAATACAACCTAACAGTTATACACCTAGGTTTTCTCCCACAAGAAATTTGTTACAATAATTGGTTGAAATTCTTTGTCTAAGATGCCCTCTTTTCACAGGAATCGAAACTTTACTTTCAGCTTAGGCAATCAAAATGTTCAAAACAAGTTTACTATTTTAATTAAAATAACAATGTGTGTGAAATTAGCTACAGTGCTATGATGAAAATATTTCTGCTTACACTTAGCTAAAATTAACCATAAACACACATCTCTCTCTGTCTGTTTTTCTCTCTCTCTGTTTCTCTCTCTGTTTCTCTCTTTCTCTCTCTTTCTCTCTCTTTGACTCTCTCTGTTTGTCTCTCTTGATATATACATATATATATATATATATATATATATATATATATATAAAAAATAAATATATATATAAAAATAAATATATATATATAATTAGATATTTACAGTTGCTATATATATATATATATATATATATATATATATATATATATATATATATAAATGAGAGAGAGAGAGAGAGAGAGAGAGAGAGAGAGAGAGAGAGAGAGAGAGAGAGAGAGAGAGAGAGAGAGATCTTGCTACATTGAAGGCCTTGTTGTGTGCAAACAGGCCTTGTTGTAATTATCTTAACAGTTCATTAATGTTTTTAACATTACTGGGTGAGTATGTTTGAGGGCCTAATTTAGTCAGCTGTATAGAAGTTGTATTTAACACCAAACAATGCCTCTTTGCAGCCATGAAGGCCTGTACTGTTCATTCTGATTATATATATTATATATAGAGTGCTAAACTAAAGGCATTGATGTGTGTAAGCAGGCCTTGTTGTAATCATATTCTAAGTTAAATACAGCTGAGTGAATTAGGGGCTCACTCATACTGATACCATAATTTTAGAAAGTGTCCTAACATTTATATCTCATTAACACAAGGCCTGTTTGCTGACAACAGTGGCATATATATATATATCTATATATATATGTGTGTAACTGTTAAATATATATATATATATATATATATATATATATATATATATATATATATATATATATATATATATTTAACAGTTAATATATATATACACACACACACACACAGTGTGTGTGTGTGTGTGTGTGTGTGTGTGTGTATATATATATATATAGATAGAGATACAGAGAGACTACAGATATATTCATACAGGTTTTCAGATCTGTTATTGTAACCAAAAATCATACATGATCGCATGCCAACATTATGAACTATGAAAGAAGATTAAGGTAAGTAATGTCTTACAGAGTTAAGACACAAGAAAACATAACATTAAAATGTATGCTGTTATATGGGTACTTACTTAAAGTTGTATGTCAATAATATTAGCATGATATGACTATCTACATTAGAAAAATAACCAAGATACATCTCATCTTGAACAAGAGCTAAGTGAATGTCATCTTCCATTAACATGCCAAGTGTGTAATAATGTTGTACCATGAATCAACTGATGATTAATAGATATTCATAGGTTATAAAATATGCCTTCATTCAGTCAGTGAGCATTTATAAACATTCATGTGTACAAGGACATACTTGAATGTTATCAAGCATCTGTACATGATCATACATACACTATGCATGAAATAGTCTGCAGTAAACAACACCAGGACACCACAAAATTTAGTGAATGTGATAATTTATTTTTGTTTATCCTTTTGAGAGCGAGTCACAGGCCTGCTTGTTGGCTGTTGTGTTTGCCTTTTACCTCTGCCAAGTACTCTGGCCTTAACTGTACCACTTGTACTGGCCTGTGACAGTTCTGTGGCACTGGGTGTGGGCTGTGGCACTTCAGGGGCACTGAGTGTGGGCTGTGGCAGTTCAGTGGCACTGGGTGTGGGCTGTGGCAGTTGTAAAACATTTGATAAACATTGCAAGAGTGATGGTGGAGCACTTTCTTTTTTTGTGTTTTAATCTTTTTCCAAAAGCTGGTTATTAGTAATTGTTGCCCTCACTTTCTTTTGCGTGTCTGATTTGTAGGTGTTGCTCCAGATTTTGAACAGATGTAAGCGGTTGGATGTTGACAGGGACCTGCACAGAACTTGCACCTACTGTACCGGTATCATCCAGAACTGGGGAATGAAGAACTGATGACTCAGGAGAAAAAGTAGCAGCATGTAAAGATCCATCCTCTGATGGGGTAAAGTGGAATTGTTGTTCTCTTGCTGTACTCCGAAACTGATTAGCTTGGCTTACATTGAGAACTAGTGCTTGTAATATCCTGTTTACAGTTTGGATTTCTTTAGTGAGATCATCCTTTCAAGCACTGACATCATTTCGGAATGGCGACGATTTTCTTCACCCAAGATTCGTTCTTCAGAAGCTGCAATAGCTGAGTAGGTGTCACGAGCAGGAGGACTTGAATGCTGGGTTAATCAGGAGTGTCAACAGCTTCATGGTCACTTGAGTGAATTTGTCCTTGAGCGGCAACATCTGGTTCTTCAACTAAAGAAAGACATTATGAACTGCCATAGAACTTTCACTTTGTTTTCATTATAATGATAGTTGTTCTCATAGTTTAACACATAACATGTTTCGATAATTTTTTATTTGTGTCCAATTAAAAGATGATGCTTGAAGTAACAATGATGTTTCGACTCAGTGTGAAAGAAGAATGAATTACAGTTTGTTGTAACATCACAGCTCCTAGCTGATACTTTAAAACACACACAATACATGTTGTCAGGAAACACTACATCTTCTGTGACAATACCTGATGTGAAGTTCATTACATGTGAAAGGTATTTATTTTGCATGGCAAATGAAATTCTTCAAATGTACACATTATATGTACTGCACCTCATACACTCACCTTCCATTCTTGATGATGACCATGATGAGACAGGTAATGAGACATGTTCAGTGTCAGGTGACATAGGAGCTGCAGGAGCACCTACTGTATATAGAAGAATAACATCAGAATTTAATTGTCATGTGTACATAATTAACATGAAGTATCTGTAGTGGGAGTAGTTATGACTAAATATCAGCATCACATAACGAAATAACAATGATATGGTTAGGCCAATCTGTATATTATCCATCTTAACATAAATGTACATGTGAACCTAATCGGCACATTTATTTTAAACACCATACAACATACAATGTTCATGCAGGAATGCATTGTAAAATTAAGTGTTCTGTTGTACATACAGTACACTGCATATGTTGTGTAGTAATCTAACTATAATAATGTACATCACTACCATGAAAGCAAAGTTGATTGTGCTTAGAATTCAGCACCTAATTGTGGAAATGTGTATGAATGTGTTTAGAGATCTGTCCGAACATTTAAGAGAAGCAGGTGTAACGCTCAATGTGGCTGACACTCAGCAACACATGCAGTGTGTCGCTCACAGATGGTACTGGTGTGCTAAGGTGGTGTATCTCTAACGTTAAAAGAATAAATGAGTGAACGAATGACTAACGTACGTTTTAATATATAGTGGAATGGTGGGTGAAAGTATTCAGATAATTACCATTTCAAATGAATGTGATGAACTTCTGTTCACCTTGTCAGCTTCTAACAACTGTAGTCCCTCCCCCAAGACGTGACACCACCCTGACCTTTGATTTGGTTCTACCACATGTAAGCCGTCCCACAAGACTTGACCCTACCATGACCCTGTGATCTGGCTCTGTGCCCGACCCCACCCCCTCTGTTCATCTCTATGCTGTGATTACATATTAATTGCAGCTGGTTTGACACACCGGTACATGAGCGAAATAAAAATATGAAGTGAGCTACATATGAACACAACTAAATAACATATGGTACATGTTCCTATTTATGCTCACATTATACTACATGAAGCGAAAAAAGAGCTTTCATAAAACATAACGAAATTTGTTTGTGCAAATTATTTATGTTCTCCTTTGAATGCACAATATTCCATGCAAGACTTGATTAGACAGTAATGGCCTGTTTATAGATGTAACATAGATTATCATATATATATATATATATATATATATATATATATATATATATATATATATATATATATATATATATATATATATATATATATATATATATATATGACAGAAAATATAGACAGCACCCTTCACACACTACACCTAAATTGCTGCAGCCCTGATAGATGTGGCAAGAAATTGCACCAGGCAAATATGCCCAATAAACAGTGGTGTGAAAATAACTAAATGTATTCTGGCAGGAAAAACTAAAAGTGACTATTAGATAAAAACACAAAAGCAAAAAAGAAGTGTGCATAACATATAAAAAAAAAAAAAAAAAAGCAATAAAAAAGATATTGCCAATTATTGTGGGTAAAAATGACACTGAGTGTCACTGGGACTTAACTAAAAATTGCAAATAAAAAAATGGGTTCATGTAATAAGCAATGAAAAATTCAATATACGATTATGAACCCATAAATGCAGTGAATATTAAAAATACTTAAGTCCACATGTGTCCATGATAAGTTGATTTGCAAAAGGTCCAGGCTGCTTCTTCTTGGGCTCACCGAACTCCCACAGTACATATTAGAGAAAAGAAGCGCCCGATCCTTGTGTATAATCAGATGAACAAGTTTTAATATCTCATGGACAAGACAAATGCACACTTACAATTTGTCTGATAAAATAAAGCATGTTATGGGACCTGCCCATGCACCAACTGAGGACTCCTCGGTCTCTTCTTTGTGTGTGAGTGTCAGTATTGGCTCCAAAAAGGATGTTGCTGTTAGCTGCTGTCTCCAGGGGAGTAATCCTTATTGTTTGTGAGCACTCAATCTCCACATGCAGCCGCCATTTAGCCTTTCTTCTCACACTTGAAACCGGAAAAAAATCTTCAGGCAAGTCCTTGCCTCCTCACGCTGGTGCTGGGAGCTGCCCTGTCACCGTAGGCTCACTGCCAGATATCCCTACGCGTTTCTTCCGACTCTGCGGATTTCATCAGGGGATCCTTTTTGGAGCCAATACTGACACTCACACACAAAGAAGAGACCGAGGAGTCCTCAGTTGGTGCATTACTGTGACAAAAAATGAGTGCGGGTGTGCTTTGTGGTTATGCATGTTTACCCATTGTTTATACAAAGATTCACACATACATTCAGCTTTCAACTATAGGGCAAAGATGTTGAATGCTTTGTAAGGTAGAAGGTTGCAGTGTGTGTTATTTGGAAGATCATTACACATAATCCCTTCATGCAGGTCAAGTTGTGTATGTTTACTCATAATGATGTCATCCACGATAGCTGAGCCAATACATGTTTCCAAACACACACACACACACACACACACACATATATATATATACATATATATATTTTATTTATATATAGTTGTCCTAAAAAAAACAAAAAAATTATATATATATATATATATATATATATATATATATATATATATATATATATATATATATATATATATATATATGGAGAAGAGACACACAGCGCAGAACTACACAAAATGTTTGGTGGGGGGGAAATTGTACACACCACCAATATGCCAATACAGTATTATATGAGGTACATACCCTAGAATACAACTATCCCTATGAACTGCAGCCAATTAGGTCTGCGGCTCCACAACGCCGCGTAGAGAATGTGTAGAAGAGTGACCTAGGTGCAATACAACAGGGAAAGAAGAGACACAAAAGAAGGATCATAGGGCAGTATGTCAATTATTACAGACTATATAATGGTAAGAGATGTGCTTACTCAGGTAGGTATTTTTAAAGCCTGTAATCCTCTAAGGGACTCGCGAACACAGCTTCCAGCAGCTCTTCCTCTTAGCCTCTGGATATCTAGGATTTCTTTCACAGGAACACAGCAGCTGGTTGCAGTCGTCACAGGGGGTCTCTGGAAGCAGCCCGTCTCTATAGGTGGATCTCACAAGAAGGGGGTAGAGGAAGGGACGGTGGGGAGGGACGGTGGGGAGGTAATAAAAGGGGGGGACAGTATATGTGTAAAACCTTTTTTATTCTAATAAAATGCTGTAAAAACAAGTAATCAACTCACATTTGGTGTGTAGGTAACAGGCAGTAGAGAGTGATTTTCGAGTCTCTCACACTCGTGTAGTCAGACGCCGATTACCAGTCTTTCACCTCGTCGCTATCACTTCCGCATCACGTGACGCGGCGCGGTATGACGTGGCTCGGCACTCGCGAGAGTTCGTCTCCTTCAGTACAGGGAATCACCGCCGCAGCTCCTAGAGAATCCCTCTCTGCTCAGCTGTTCGGCGTATCTCCTCTACTGCTGTAGAAAGTGCTGGCCCTACGCGTTTCTCCTCTCAGGGCTTCGTCAGGGGCTGCTAATGGTTAACTGTCCCTGCCAGGGTATTAATATGTACCTCCCCAGAGTGATTGGCTAAAATATAATTGAATGATGCCACTTCCAAAAAACCTTAATAAAGCATGATGGAGCATAATAAAACTTATGGTGGACATTGTACATAGAGGACGAACAAGAGGAATCATGTAATATTATTAACCTAATGTGTATACACTGCAGTATGTAATTAGCATATGTCAGTTTTATGGGAACATGGACATTCAAACATTGAGCTTAATAAGCTGATTCTGTTGGTAAATGTCCCAATGATATAACTAACAGATTATGTCAGTATTATTATATTTTACCAGCATTGTATAGCTATCGCTTCTTTATCATTATTAAAGAGTATGTATACACAAATGCACTAACAAATAGATGAAATGTTTATAACATAAGGAACATAAAATGACGTAAGGAATTAATTAACCTTAGATATTGGTATATGTATTACAAATTAAATATGCACATATGTATAGGCTTTTTCACTATTGCCCAGATATTGGATCAAGTGTCATCTGACATTTTTATATCGAATGACTAGAGTGTGCAATTCTTAACGTAAAGAATATGGAGATTGCTCTGATATATACCTATATTCCAAGTATATCACAGGTCAAGAGAGGATTTCTTTATAGAAAGCTATCGGAGAGGTTATTTAAGATCTATTAAAGGGAGAGTATGTGTATATGATAAAGGATACATCCGTTGGTTGTGCCAGACTTGCGTGTATATACACTGGCGACACACTTTATTCGAGCTCGGCTAGTCCCACGAATTCGGGTATACCCGGGTGTATTGAGGTTTGTGACTGTTTTCTGCCCGAGTGCATTGAGGTATTTTCCAGGCAGGGATTGAAGCATTTTATTCCCGCTGGCTGCAATACTGCACAGTATATATATATATACTGCATTACAATTCATGAATTTATGCCATCTGGTAGACACGCGAAGCATTGCAGCCTATTAAATCCTAATCATTATCATTTAACAGATCAGCCGCCCGTCAGCCAGGCATGAACCCAGGCTGGGAAGGCAAACGCAACGGGGCTTGTCAGAGGTGAGGAGCGGCGCATTCCAGGTATCTGCCAGGTACATACTGGGTATTTGCTCGAATAAAGTGTGTCGGTGCAGTATATACACGGGGGATGTCACTTACTGTACCGATAACATTGATTGGAGACAGTACCCATATATAGACCGGTGAAGTGTTTGGTATAACTTTAGTGTAATAACAGTAAGTGTAAATGGTGATTAACGTATACAGGAGGTATTATACACTGGCGACACACTTTATTCGAGCTCGGCTAGTCCCACGAATTCAGGTATACCCGGGTGTATTGAGGTTTGTGACTGTTTTCTGCCCGAGTGCATTGAGGTATTTTTCAGGCAGGGATTGAAGCATTTTATTCCCGCTGGCTGCAATACTGCACAGTATATATATATATATATATATATATATACTGCATTACAATTCATGAATTTATGCCATCTGGTAGACACGCGAAGCATTGCAGCCTATTAAATCCTAATCATTATCATTTAACAGATCAGCCGCCCGTCAGCCAGGCATGAACCCAGGCTGGGAAGGCAAACGCAACGGGGCTTGTCAGAGGTGAGGAGCGGCGCATTCCAGGTATCTGCCAGGTACATACTGGGTATTTGCTCGAATAAAGTGTGTCGGTGCAGTAAATCATCTCCTATAAACCTAATAGTGTTTTAAACATATTATATCTAAGCCCAACCAAGTGATTTATATGTTGTGATAAATCTAATAAATGAACTCTAAACATTAATATCTCTTACATTATAAAACAAAGGAGACATACATAAACAGTACAATATATATTTATAAATTGTGAACTACTAATTGGATTACACCTCTATTTTGATATTAATACCATTCAATCAAGTATACGGTTATCTATTTATAAGGTATCTGGATTAGCAACACAGGCCCAGAGGTCTATATGGGCCACGGGATAGAAGTGCCTGTGTGGGGTTAATTGTACATTAGGGATCTAATATCCTCAACTATTCATCCCAGGGGGAACTGAAGTATATACTATTATGAGGCAGTCCAATGCAGACAAGCATTTGCTATGATTATAACACTGGATGTTTATGTGACATAGAAATTAATTTAATTAGCCGGTAAGGGTACAGTGGAGTCTAAATTTAGAACTGATGGACCAGTATTACTGGATGGTATATGTCTACCATACATATCAAGCAAGAGGTGTAGTTCTTACAATGATGATCTAAAAAGAATTTGGAGATGTTTACAGACATATATGGACCAATTGGCCACCTCTGTTATTAATGCCATGGTTCAGGCCTTAAATACAGGCATATTGAATTCTACATATATACTGAATTCTATATAACTGACAGTTATATAATTGTCAGTCAATGTAACAATATACACTATCGACGAGTGTATTTACAGAAGAGAGTTAGCAAGAACACTGCGTACATAGGAATTATAGGGAGCACAGAAAGAGCATCTGGAATAGGTATTATTCTTTAAGAAAGGATCCCAGATCTATGTCTATGTTCATGCCGTTGGGAATTAACGTTTTCATGGAGTAAATCCAAAACGTTTCCTGTCTTGAGATTTTGATGACCTGATTTCCCCCCCTCCAATTTGGATGTATTTTATCTATTCCAATAAACTTTAAACCATGTGGATTTTGTTCATGGTGTTCCTTGAAATGTTTCGATACGCTATGCTGCATGAACCCTCTCTCAATGTTCTTTATGTGCTCTGCTATCCTTAGTTTTAATTTCCTAGTTGTTCTACCTATGTACAGTATTGTTTGTTACATGGACACTGTAACATATAAATGACATAGTTGGAATTACAATCTATAAAGTCATTTATTACGAACTCTTGTTGTGTTACTTCTGATTTTACTGTTTTGAAAGATTTCTGAGTGTTGGAATTAGTCTTACACCCTCTACATGACTGAGATTTGAAAAAACCTTTTGTAATGTTCACTGGTTTAGTGCATTCTTTCCGTAGGCAACTTGGGGCTAGTTTTTGTTTAAATTTGGGGCCTTTGTGAATATTATTTCCGGTTTACTTGGCAATATCTGTTGCAACATTGGATCCTGATGAAGAATTTTCCAGTGTTTGTGGAATATTCTCCTAATGTGTTTAGAAGAATCATTGTATCTAGTGACAAAGGGGATGGAAATTTTACCAAGCTCTCCTTGTCTGTCTGTAATTCTATTCTGTTTATATGTTAGGAGTTCTGTTCTCTCCATCTGAGTGACTTTGTGGTAAGCTTCTTCTACTACCTCTTTTTTGTATTTCCTTTCAGAAAACTTATCCATCAGTTGATGTGCTTGTTCATGGTTGGTATGTTCCTGTGTACAATTCCTGCGTACCCTTTGTAACTGGCCCAGGGGTATATTATCAATCCATCGATCTAGATGTCCACTATCCCCCATTAAGAAATTGTGGCAGTCTACTTCTTTTACATATGTCTTAGATTCCAATCTACCATTCGAGACATACAGTATATAATTAAATCCAGAAACTCAACGCTGTCATAACTGTGTTTGTTGGTGAATTTTAAGTTGTAGGGGTTGTTGTCAAGTTCCTTAAGAAACGTATCCAGCAACTCTACACTGCCGTCCCATACAAATAGTATGTCGTCAATATATCTATGCCAGGATACCAGATTTGCCCCATAGTCATGCCCAGACCAGATGTAATTGTCTTCCCACATCCCCATAAGGATGTTGGCATAATTTGGAGCAAATCTGGTACCCATGGCAGTGCCCCTGATTTGGAGATAATATTTGTTGTCATACCAAAAATAGTTATGCGTAAGGATATGTAATATGCAATCCACTATAAATTTAATCTGTAGATGATCAAGTTCTCCTCCTTTTGTGAGAACTTCCTGTACTGCATTGCACCCATGTTTATGGTCTATAACCATATACAAAGAGCTGACATCACACGTAACCAGTACGTATGTGTCGCTCCATACCATATTTTGAATGATGTTAAGAATTTGGATGCTATCCTGTACATAACTTTTTAGTTTCCTTACTGAATTTTTGAGGAACGTATCAATGTATCCCGAGAGGTTAGCAGTTAGGGACTTGATACCCGAAACTATTGGGCGTCCGGGGGGGTTGGTGGCATCTTTATGAATTTTTGGTAAGTGGTAGAAGATGGGAATCCTTGGGGATTCAATGTTAAGATACTCCCATTCTGGTCTATCAAGGATTCCATCTTTGTATCCTTGGTTCAATAACTCTAACAGTTCTCGTTGAAATTGGTCAGTGGGATTGCCTAGTAGTGTCTTGTACGTAACCACGTCACCCAGCAATCTATATGATTCTTGATCATAGTATTTTCGGTTTAAGATGACCACCCCCCCCCCCCTTGTCTGCTGGTTTGATGACTATGTCATTTCTATCAGATAGTTGACTAACAGCCTCTAACTCCTTTTTTGTTAGGTTTTTTATACTTCTGGTCTTATTCTCTCTCCCAAGGTTTTCTATATCCTCCTGCACCAATTTGGTGAAGGTGTCTATGTGTCCTCCCTTCAAATAGCTAGGGTAAAAGATGGAACTCTTTTTACAAGAGGAGTGTACAAATCTATCACATGAGGTAATATTATTGGTAGTAACCTCGTGGGTAATATTTTGTTTAAGGAAATATTTTTTAAGTGTTAAGTTCCGAGCAAATTTGCTGAGATCAATATATGTGTTGAATGTATTGATTTTATTGGTTGGCGCAAATGCCAAACCTTTGTGTAGTACACTCACTTGTTCCTTAGTAAGAACAGTATCGCTCAGATTAAATATTCCTTTCATATTACTCTCTATGTGTTTTGTTTTTTGGCGGGCTTTTGTCCCTCCTCTCGTTCCTCTAATTGTGGGCTTTCTATTTTCCTTTTCTGTGGGGTGTTCGTTTTGGTCTCCTCCCTCACTTGTGGTTGAATCTTTTGAGTCTCTCCTGGTTTCTCTCTCTGTTGTTTCCTTTCTAAAAAAGAAGAAGTTGAGGTGGATGGTTTTACCTCCTTCTCAAACACCTCTTCTCTTTCTCTTTCTCTTTCTTGAGGGTGGTGTTCTTGTCTTTGGTTTTGTTGACCATTATATCCTTTCCAGCTATAATTACCACCTCTATAGTTACTTGATCCTCGTCTTTCCCTGCCCTGATGATGTTTATTCTTATTCCAATATCTATTATCTTTATGATAATGTTTATTTGTCAATAACTGTTATAGATCTTGGAAAACAATTCAAAAAGAGACCACACATGAAAATGCAGGGTCCAATCCAAATGATAAACAGGGACATCAAAATGTAGACGGAAATAGATATATCGGTCCACATACAAATAAACATTATAAAGGAGTTAGAGGCTGTTAGTCAACTATCTGATAGAAATGACATAGTCATCAAACCAGCAGACAAGGGGGGGGGGTGGTTATCTTAAACCGAAAATACTATGATCAAGAATCATATAGATTGCTGGGTGACGTGGTTACGTACAAGACACTACTAGGCAATCCCACTGACCAATTTCAACGAGAACTGTTAGAGTTATTGAACCAAGGATACAAAGATGGAATCCTTGATAGACCAGAATGGGAGTATCTTAACATTGAATCCCCAAGGATTCCCATCTTCTACCACTTACCAAAAATTCATAAAGATGCCACCAACCCCCCCGGGCGCCCAATAGTTTCGGGTATCAAGTCCCTAACTGCTAACCTCTCGGGATACATTGATACGTTCCTCAAAAATTCAGTAAGGAAACTAAAAAGTTATGTACAGGATAGCATCCAAATTCTTAACATCATTCAAAATATGGTATGGAGCGACACATACGTACTGGTTACGTGTGATGTCAGCTCTTTGTATACGGTTATAGACCATAAACATGGGTGCAATGCAGTACAGGAAGTTCTCACAAAAGGAGGAGAACTTGATCATCTACAGATTAAATTTATAGTGGATTGCATATTACATATCCTTATGCATAACTATTTTTGGTATGACAACAAATATTATCTCCAAATCAGGGGCACTGCCATGGGTACCAGATTTGCTCCAAATTATGCCAACATCCTTATGGGGATGTGGGAAGACAATTACATCTGGTCTGGGCATGACTATGGGGCAAATCTGGTATCCTGGCATAGATATATTGACGACATACTATTTGTATGGGACGGCAGTGTAGAGTTGCTGGACACGTTTCTTAAGGAACTTGACAACAACCCCTACAACTTAAAATTCACCAACAAACACAGTTATGACAGCGTTGAGTTTCTGGATTTAATTATATATGTCTCGAATGGTAGATTGGAATCTAAGACATATGTAAAAGAAGTAGACTGCCACAATTTCTTAATGGGGGATAGTGGACATCTAGATCGATGGATTGATAATATACCCCTGGGCCAGTTACAAAGGGTACGCAGGAATTGTACACAGGAACATACCTACCATGAACAAGCACATCAACTGATGGATACGTTTTCTGAAAGGAAATACAAAAAAGAGGTAGTAGAAGAAGCTTACAACAAAGTCACTCAGATGGAGAGAACAGAACTCCTAACATATAAACAGAATAGAATTACAGACAGACAAGGAGAGCTTGGTAAAATTTCCATCCCCTTTGTCACTAGATACAATGATTCTTCTAAACACATTAGGAGAATATTCCACAAACACTGGAAAATTCTTCATCAGGATCCAATGTTGCAACAGATATTGCCAAGTAAACCGGAAATAATATTCACAAAGGCCCCAAATTTAAAACAAAAACTAGCCCCAAGTTGCCTACGGAAAGAATGCACTAAACCAGTGAATATTACAAAAGGTTTTTTCAAATGTCAGTCATGTAGAGGGTGTAAGACTAATTCCAACACTCAGAAATCTTTCAAAACAGTAAAATCAGAAGTAACACAACAAGAGTTCGTAATAAATGACTTTATAGATTGTAATTCCAACTATGTCATTTATATGTTACAGTGTCCATGTAACAAACAATACATAGGTAGAACAACTAGGAAATTAAAGCTAAGGATAGCAGAGCACATAAAGAACATTGAGAGAGGGTTCATGCAGCATAGCATATCGAAACATTTCAAGGAACACCATGAACAAAATCCACATGGTTTAAAGTTTATTGGAATAGATAAAATACATCCAAATTGGAGGGGGGGAAATCAGGTCATCAAAATCTCAAGACAGGAAACGTTTTGGATTTACTCCATGAAAACGTTAATTCCCAACGGCATGAACATAGACATAGATCTGGGATCCTTTCTTAAAGAATAATACCTATTCCAGATGCTCTTTCTGTGCTCCCTATAATTCCTATGTACGCAGTGTTCTTGGTAACTCTCTTCTGTAAATACACTCGTCGATAGTGTATATTGTTACATTGACTGACAATTATATAACTGTAGCTGTAGAATTCAATATGCCTGTATTTAAGGCCTGAACCATGGCATTAATAACAGAGGTGGCAAATTGGTCTATACTGCTGCGGCCAAGTTTATTCGAGCATTTGCCCGTTCTTGGCCGCAGCAGTATCCTGGCGCACGCCGCAGGGTGACGGGCGCGCGCCGAAGCAGCGGAAGAGCGCCCTCCGATCGGGGCGCTCTCCCTACCGCTGCCGGGTCCGCCGGGTCCCCCGGAACCCCCTGCCGCCGGGGAGCCCTGGACGCGCGTGCAGGGGGCGCTGGCACCCGATGATGCGTGACCGCGCATCGGTGATGCGCGGCACGCTGAGGGAGTGCGGCTCGCAAGCCGGGACATTTCCCGGCTTGCGGAATGAGCCGCACTCGGATAAACTGTGTCGGCAGTGTATATGTCTGTAAACATCTTCAAATTCTGTTTAGATCATCATTGAAAGAACTACACCTCTTGCTTGATATGTATGGAAGACATATACCATCCAGTAATACTGGTCCATCAGTTCTAAATTTAGACTCCACTGTACCCTTACCGGCTAATTAAATTAATTTCTATGTCACATAAACATCCAGTGTTATAATCATAGCAAATGCTTGTCTGCATTGGACTGCCTCATAATAGTATATACTTCAGTTCCCCCTGGGATGAATAGTTGAGGATATTAGATCCCTAATGTACAATTAACCCCACACAGGCACTTCTATCCCGTGGCCCATATAGACCTCTGGGCCTGTGTTGCTAATCTAGATACATTATAAATAGATAACCGTATACTTGATTGAATGGTATTAATATCAAAATAGAGGTGTAATCCAATTAGTAGTTCACAATTTATAAATATATATTGTACTGTTTATGTATGTCTCCTTTGTTTTATAATGTAAGAGATATTAATGTTTAGAGTTCATTTATTAGATTTATCACAACATATAAATCACTCGGTTGGGCTTAGATATAATATGTTTAAAACACTATTAGGTTTATAGGAGATGATTTATAATACGTATATATCTATATATATATAGATACGTATATATCTATATATATATCTATAAGTGTATACGTTAATCACTATTTACACTTACTGTTATTACACTAAAGTTATACCAAACACTTCACCGGTCTATATATGGGTACTGTCTCCAATCAATGTTATCGGTACAGTAAGTGACATCCCCCGTGTATATATATACACGCAAGTCTGGCACAACCAACGGATGTATCCTTTATCATATACACATACTCTCCCTTTAATAGATCTTAAATAACCTCTCCGATAGCTTTCTATAAAGAAATCCTCTCTTGACCTGTGATATACTTGGAATATAGGTATATATCAGAGCAATCTCCATATTCTTTACGTTAAGAATTGCACACTCTAGTCATTCGATATAAAAATGTCAGATGACACTTGATCCAATATCTGGGCAATAGTGAAAAAGCCTATACATATGTGCATATTTAATTTGTAATACATATACCAATATCTAAGGTTAATTAATTCCTTACGTCATTTTATGTTCCTTATGTTATAAACATTTCATCTATTTGTTAGTGCATTTGTGTATACATACTCTTTAATAATGATAAAGAAGCGATAGCTATACAATGCTGGTAAAATATAATAATACTGACATAATCTGTTAGTTATATCATTGGGACATTTACCAACAGAATCAGCTTATTAAGCTCAATGTTTGAATGTCCATGTTCCCATAAAACTGACATATGCTAATTACATACTGCAGTGTATACACATTAGGTTAATAATATTACATGATTCCTCTTGTTCGTCCTCTATGTACAATGTCCACCATAAGTTTTATTATGCTCCATCATGCTTTATTAAGGTTTTTTGGAAGTGGCATCATTCAATTATATTTTAGCCAATCACTCTGGGGAGGTACATATTAATACCCTGGCAGGGACAGTTAACCATTAGCAGCCCCTGACGAAGCCCTGAGTGGAGAAACGCGTAGGGCCAGCACTTTCTACAGCAGTAGAGGAGATACGCCGAACAGCTGAGCAGAGAGGGATTCTCTAGGAGCTGCGGCGGTGATTCCCTGTACTGAAGGAGACGAACTCTCGCGAGTGCCGAGCCACGTCATACCGCGCCGCGTCACGTGATGCGGAAGTGATAGCGACGAGGTGAAAGACTGGTAATCGGCGTCTGACTACACGAGTGTGAGAGACTCGAAAATCACTCTCTACTGCCTGTTACCTACTCACCAAATGTGAGTTGATTACTTGTTTTTACAGCATTTTATTAGAATAAAAAAGGTTTTACACATATACTGTCCCCCCCTTTTATTACCTCCCCACCGTCCCTCCCCACCGTCCCTTCCTCTACCCCCTTCTTGTGAGATCCACCTATAGAGACGGGCTGCTTCCAGAGACCCCCTGTGACGACTGCAACCAGCTGCTGTGTTCCTGTGAAAGAAATCCTAGATATCCAGAGGCTAAGAGGAAGAGCTGCTGGAAGCTGTGTTCGCGAGTCCCTTAGAGGATTACAGGCTTTAAAAATACCTACCTGAGTAAGCGCATCTCTTACCATTATATAGTCTGTGTAATAATTGACATACTGCCCTATGATCCTTCTTTTGTGTCTCTTCTTTCCCTGTTATTTTGCGCCTAGGTCACTCTTCTACACACACACACACATATATATATATATATATATATATATATATATATATATATATATATATATATATATATATATAATTTTTTTGTTTTTTTTAGGACAACTATATATAAAGAAATATATATATATATATATATATATATATATATATATATATATATATATATATATATATATACACATATTTATATATAGATAGATAGATAGATAGAGAGAGAGAGAGAGAGAGAGAGAGACATATATACAGATATATATGTAGGTATGCTTATATTGGGAAAAACTATAAGTTTCACCGGAAATATAGATAAGAACTGTAACATACGACACGCCTAGTACAGTAACATTTCTCACCTGGTGGAAATTGAGCCAAATAAATTCTGATATCTCTGTCACCTGCCAAACCCTCCACGACGTCAGGAAGACATTTTTCCCGCTTCTGCTCCTCCAATGGAGTTAACATTAGAGATTGTGCTGGCGGCCCACCTCCAGTGGCAGAAGCATGCATCCGTTGTTCTTGGATTTTTTTCTTTAAGTTTGCCCTGATATCATCGAATCTCTTCCGACAATTTGCCCGGTCCCTGACATGATTCCCACACGCAGACACAGCCAATGTTATTTGATCCCACATTTCTTTTTTTGATGCTGAACTTGTCTCCCCTTGAAATACATACAAAATATATGACGTTAATTATTATTAGAAAAACGAGCAGTTTCCTAAACTGCTACCTGTTCCAAGAGATACCAAACAAGCTGGTTTAGGTTGAATATGTGTAGCACATGAGCATTTACATGGAAACATACAAATCTAAGGAAGCTTGCATGAATATTGTATGAACTTTGGCAAACATTTTCGACTGATTGTTATGGTCGTTATAAAGCATGAAGGATTATGTGTGTAACAATTAACTTTAATTGATAGATATTAGAGAATAATATGATATTAAGACATCTCACATGACCTAGGATAACATGTCTTTGAACAATCAATGCAAAGATAGACTTACCTAGTAAATGCCCATACAGAGAGTCATAGTGCTCCAAAATCCCTGTGACAAGAACTCTGTTTTCCTCTTCATTGAACCGAGGATTACGTGGCCGCTCCACACGTTTCCTCCGAACACGTGCAGCCCCAGAGCTTGCCTGCTACTGACTGGACTCTCCTTCTTCCAATGGAAGAGACTCCAAAAGCGGCCCATCACCAACCAACCCACCACCAGACACCCCAGCAGCAGACACCCCAGGAGCAAAAGTAACAGACACCGAGCCGAACAGACAACAGAGCCATCATTTATTTTATTGATGTACGTGCGATACTTACCTGTTTTCTAATACAATATTGTTTTATACACTGCACAATGAGGTTTTTTTGCGCTGTCTTTTTTCTGTTTCGGCAGATTCAGCAAGAAGTTTCATTGGCGAACCTAACACCACCCCGCCATGCACGCCGATACACCTGTGTGTCATCTTCAAATCATCGGCAGAGTGGGAACAAATGTTTACGGCTTGATTCGGAAGGGATTCGGCACTTATTGCATACGGCGAGGGAAAATTGGCAGAATCATGCCGATAAGGAACACTTGGCGAGAGGACTTTTTCAGCGCTTACTGCATAGAGCAAACAAGGAGCGAAAGAACCCCTATAATGGGAGCACTCTGTGGCTAATGATACTGATGTAAGAGTATATATATAAAACCTGATAAAGACACAATGTACTGTAATATAATGTATAATGGAATGGGGTAAAAAACAAACTTTATTAGGAGAAATCCTCAATTAAAATAAATGTCCTTAATAATAAATCAAACCTATATAAGCAGCGAATTAAAATGCGATGGAGGCAGAATCATGCCGATAAGGTAACACTTGGCGAGAGGACTTTTTCAGCGCTTACTGCATAGAGCCCATAGTGAGGGAGGGGAACACAATATGGGGAGGAGGGTATGGTAGGGGGGCAATGTTTTGTGGTGAGAACCTCTTCTACAATACGAAAATGAAGCTACCTTTCATAAATCCATGCCGACTATTACTAATAATTACTAATAATTTTGTTTTCCATTAGGTATTCCTGAATATTATCCAGTGTTAAACCTTCAAGTAGTAGTGGGGACACTATTGAAGTCAGGCTTACAGGTCTGTAATTCCTTGGTTGTGATCTAGCTCCCTTCTTAAATATAAGCACCACATTTGCTTTACGCCAATCTTGTGGTACTGAGCCTGTGGAAATGGAGTCCTTGATTGAATATTAAATATAATGGTTTGGCTATTACTGAGCTTAACTCTTGAGAACTCTTGGATGTAAGCCATCGGACCAGGTGCTATATTTACTTTAATTTTTTCAAGTCGCTATGAAATTCTTCATCAGTTAACCAATTGTTCATTAATATGAAGGTTGTGGCTTCCTCCTGCGGCACTACTATTGAACTTGTTTTTTCCCTGGTAAACACAGAGGCAAAGAATTTGTTTAATACCTCTGCTTTTACCTTATCTCCAATAATCTGCCTACCCATCTCACACTGAAAGGGTCCTATATTTTCTTTTCTCATTTTTTTGTTACTAAGGTACTTAAAGAACTTTTTAGGGTTGACCTTACTTTCTATTGCAAACCTTTTTTCATTATCCAATTTTGATAATTTGATTGCCCTTTTGCAATTTTTGCATTCCTTATAATTCTGATACAATGTCTCCATCCCTTCTGACTTAAAGAATCTAAATGCCTTCCTCTTCTTGTCCATTTCCTCCCCTACCTATTTATTTAGCCAAATTGGTTTTGACTTATTCCTTTTATACTTATTACCCAGGAGTATACACTGATAAGTGTGCTTTTCTAACAATGTTTTAAAGGCTGCCCATTTATCTTCTACATTTTTCCCTGCAAAAACATCATCCCAGTGTTTTACATGTAGATTAGACCTCAGTTTATTAAAATCTGCCTTTCTAAAGATTAAGGTCTTTGTTGAACCCAAGTAATCTGTTTTTTGATCATTTATTTGAAATGAGACCATGTTATGATCACTGTTACCCAAATGTTCAAGGACTTGAATATTTGTTATTACTTCTACATTGTTTGATATGACCAAATCCAGTATTGCCCCTCTCCTGGTTGGTTCCTCAATAATTTGGGTCATATAATTGTCTTTAAGCACCCCCAAAATCTGTTTCCTTTTGTTGTAATGCTAATCTCATTGCCCCAGTCTATGTCTGGATAATTAAAATCCCCCATTATGCAAACATGACCCAGTTTTGATGCCTTCTCCATTTGCAAAAGTATTTTAGCTTCCTCAATATCACAGATATTTGGTGGTTTATAGCATATTCCCACAAACATTTTATTTATACTTTTACCTCCACTGCTAATTTCTATCCACAAAGCCTCTACATTTTCATCATTCCCTTAATAAACATCATCCCTTATAATAGGTTTTAGATCCGGTTTAACATATAAACATACTCCACCTCCCCTTCTATTTGTTCGATCCTTCCGAAAAAGGGAATAACCCTCAAAATTAATTATCCATTCATGAGTTTCATCCCACCATGTTTCAGTAATGCCTATGATATCATACTGCTCCCTTGCAGCTTTAATTCAAGCTCCCCCATTTTATCTGTCAGGCTTCTTGCATTAGCAAGCATGCATTTAAGTTTTTTTCAGACTGTACTATTATCTTATCTGCTTCTTCATTTCTGTGCCCACTTGGTTTAGTCTTTAGAAGTTTTCTAGTATTATCTGTATTTACTATGGGTGTCTCACTGCTTGTCAAACTCGCACTTACCCTCCATTCTACCTCCCTACCACCTTGTATCCTCCTCTATTCCATTTAGTTCATTATCTGTTTCATTCCCCTCCCCCCTCCATCCTAGGTTAAAATCTCCTCCAACCTTTTTAGCATTCTCTCCCCTAGCACAGAAGATCCCTCTTCATTGAGGTGCAATCCGTCCCTAGAATATAAATGGCACCTCTCAGAAAAGGAGTCCCAGTGCTCAAAAAACCCAAACCCCTCCTTCCTGCACCACTTTCTTAGCCATGCATTAACCTCCATGATCTCTGACTGTCTCCCTGCGGTAGCGCATGGCACTGGTAGTATTTCAAAAAATACTACCTTGGAGGTCCTTGCCTTATGCTATTTGCCTAGATCCCGGTAATCATTTTTTAGGACTCCCCATCTTTCTCTAACTTTGTCATTGCTGCCAACGTGTACCAAGACCGCTGGGTCAATCCCAGTGTGGCGAGAGTGGGGTTAATCAGGCCCTTAATAAAGGTATTATACCCAGCTGATTAACCCCAACTCGTATTGGGATTGAAGAGGTTAAAAGTATACATATGACACTAATGTATTTGCCCATGTCCCAGCCTTTTTATCACTATTTTGCAGGCTGCTTCCTGCCTGCATTAATAGAAATAAATGCAAAAGTGTGCCATATTATTTTTGGGCACAAGATGGCGTTGTGAGCACCAAAGCCAGCACTGATTGAATAAGCGTGCCTGGCGCTGGGAGGTCTGTTTGAAGTATAAGTATCCATTTCCAAGCATTCAACTCTGTAACAGCAAGTCAATTGAATAAGTGGCTTGCGGTTAGGGTTGAAGTGGTTTACTGATAAAATGTATCCGTACCTTGTTATCTCCCGTAACTTGAAAGGCAGAATGTCTATTGCCGTGGGAAGTGGGTCAATTGACGTGAGAAGTACAGTAGGTGAACATGCTTCCCACGAGCAAGCCTTTCAATTAAGTGGGCTAACTGGGGAACGCAGACATCTAGCACTCTAATTTTTGGTGTGCAAGTCCCAATAAATAAACCACTCACACATATAAAAACTAAATGTTGTGACACACCCAGAACATGATGTTTTAATAAAGTGTATCATACTGTAAGTTTTAAAAAGTACAGGCAGGAACAGTTTTTTTCAGTGAGCCCGGGAGAAATCCTTTGGCATGTAAATATGCCAGGGGTAAATGAGCCGAGGGTATTTTCCTACCTATAAAAGGAAACTTATCAAAATGTGGCGCTCTAAGTATTCAGATATCAATCATAAAGAGTATAAATTAATATAACAGTGATACTTATATAAACATATAGGAAGATGCAGCTGTGACCCGGCTGAGGTTTGCTCGGTCAATCCTCTTGGTACGAAATGGCGATGGGGTCTCCGGGAAGCGCAATATATGTAATAAAGAATAAAACAGTGATGGTGCAATATTGTTAAAGCAAGGTTAGTGAATTCAAATAGTGATGACACGGCTTTCTATATATATACTCACAAACGTGTGAGGTTTTGCAGGCACATAAAGGTATCTTTTAAGGCATTCATTCAATCGCCAGGAGATGCAGAGATCAGTGTTTCCCCGTATGTATGGACTCCCAGGAACCTTATTTAAAAGATACAACTGGACATAGTGCAGACTGTATATATAGTTTATCAAAGGTAAGTAAAATCAGTTACACTCACATATTTTCAGATACAGGTAAGCATTTTAGATCGCAATGGATCTCTCTGGCTGGGTCGATGGTGTCTCAGCTTCCCCTCTCTCGTGGCGTGCGTTTCACCAGTGCGTTCCAGACACCGGAAGTGATGTCATCCGCCGCGTCCACTTCCTGGGGTTCCAGCCGTCTCAGGGATAGAGCGTCACTCTACGCGTTTCACCACATAGGTTTCATCAGGAGTGACATCCTATTGCTTAATGGGGATATATATACCCTCAATTCTATTCTTATTGGTTGTTAATCCACCTGATTTTGTTCAAGTTAATCAAGCATGTTTAAGACTATAGTGGAAATGGAACGAGACTATCTCTGTACCGCATATGTACTCATCTATTGGCAATAATAAAGTGCAATTGACATACATTTTATACAATAGATCATAAAATATACATTTTATACACTTGGTTTAAAATACATTTATTGTGTCCTCAGACCACATTTGGCAATAAAATAATAATAAAATGGTTATAAAATCAATTTTTGATTAGAATGTTAAAATAACTAAAGTGCAATATTTAAACAACAAGTTTAAAAACAGACAGACATTATTGAAAATAATGTTGTTAAGACAAAAAATTTCTTCAAAGATGTAGATGCTAACAATTACATCCTGCAGTCAAGCTGCCATCTTAATAGATGGATAAAAAATATTCCATACGGCCAATACTGCAGAATTAAACGAAATTGCACTGATAATGAGGTGTATGAAGAACAGTCTACCATATTGTCCAGAAAGTTTTCAGAACGGAATTACAAATCAAATGTGATCCAAAAAGCATTGGATAAAACAAGACAAATATCAAGAGAGTCCATGTTAACTCCTAAAGTAAAATCTAGTGGAGACAACAAACTGAAAGTACCCTTTATTACCCAATACAATAGAGATGCACACAAAATAAATAACATACTGAATAAACACTGGTCAATCTTAAAGAATGATCCCATCATAGGTACCTCTTTACCAGATAGAGTCCAAATGGTGTATAAAAAAGCACCAAATATAAAGAAACTAGTAGCACCTAGCGCCTTGAGGGGTCCCTTAACCACAAAAAATCCCACGTGGTTGGATCCCCCTAAAGGATTCTTTGATTGCAAATTTTTCACAGCCTGCCACTACAGTTGTAAAACTACTAATACCTTCCAGTCTAACATTACTAAGAAGGTATACAATATAAAACATCATTTAAACTGTAGATCCAACTTTGTTGTATATTTGATCGAATGCGAGTGTGGTCTCCAATACATAGGGAAAACCATTAGACCCCTGAAAACACGTATTTTGGAACACATAGGGAATATAAAAAGAAAAATGACAACCCATAGTGTTCCAAACCACTTTCTAATGGCACATAACGCGGACCCGAAAGGGTTAAAATTCAAAGCAATAGAGCAAGTTATGCCCCATTGGAGAGGGGGAAACAGACACACAGCATTGATCAAAAGAGAGTCATTCTGGATGTATGAATTAAAAACTATGTCTCCGTCCGGTCTGAACTTAGATTTCGATTTGAAACCTTTTTTATGATTTTAAAATGAACTAATCATTTGTTTTTACTCTCATTTTAGAAACTGCCTTTGCCAAAATAATGTATGCACTTTTTATCTCCATCCCCCTAGTATAGGGAAGATTCCCTTGACTGTCTGTTTTTAAACTTGTTGTTTAAATATTGCACTTTAGTTATTTTAACATTCTAATCAAAAATTGATTTTATAACCATTTTATTATTATTTTATTGCCAAATGTGGTCTGAAGACACAATAAATGTATTTTAAACCAAGTGTATAAAATGTATATTTTATGATCTATTGTATAAAATGTATGTCAATTGCACTTTATTATTGCCAATAGATGAGTACATATGCGGTACAGAGATAGTCTCGTTCCATTTCCACTATAGTCTTAAACATGCTTGATTAACTTGAACAAAATCAGGTGGATTAACAACCAATAAGAATAGAATTGAGGGTATATATATCCCCATTAAGCAATAGGATGTCACTCCTGATGAAACCTATGTGGTGAAACGCGTAGAGTGACGCTCTATCCCTGAGACGGCTGGAACCCCAGGAAGTGGACGCGGCGGATGACATCACTTCCGGTGTCTGGAACGCACTGGTGGAACGCACGCCACGAGAGAGGGGAAGCTGAGACACCATCGACCCAGCCAGAGAGATCCATTGCGATCTAAAATGCTTACCTGTATCTGAAAATATGTGAGTGTAACTGATTTTACTTACCTTTGATAAACTATATATACAGTCTGCACTATGTCCAGTTGTATCTTTTAAATAAGGTTCCTGGGAGTCCATACATACGGGGAAACACTGATCTCTGCATCTCCTGGCGATTGAATGAATGCCTTAAAAGATACCTTTATGTGCCTGCAAAACCTCACACGTTTGTGAGTATATATATAGAAAGCCGTATTTTCCTACCTACACTTCAAAACCCCCCAGTTAAGTGGGAGACTAAGTCTAGCGGAGTGCCGGAATGAAAAGATTCAGAGGTCAAAAGTGTGAAAGGGCCGGGATGTTGCTGAGTGCCAGATCCCGGTACTCAGCATGAGCCTTTCACACCTTGGAACAAAACCCCAGACCAAGGGTCGCCAGGAAAGGGGTGTACCCCGGGTATGCTAAGTCACATGGGTGTCAAGCTAACACATGCGCGGTGCAAACAGGAAAGCATTTTTGCCCGTTTTTGCAAACTACAGGCAAATCAGAGATTGGTGGGTTACGTGAACCCAATAAAACTGCCCGCCGAGCTATCCCCGGTGTGATTTATGACGTAATCAAGCTTTGCACAAGATTCTGTTCGCGTACAGTGGTAGCGGTTCCATATCTCAAGGGGTTAATAACATCGCAAACAAGGATTTACCCCAAACTCTGGAATTCGTTAGCCCTGGTGACTCCCGAATGAATTATTACGAATTACAACGAAATTCCTTTATTTGGTGGAGATATTAGATCAGCAACTTGCGATCTAGCCAAACGGACTTTAAACCAGAGACTGCCTTTCTTGCGCTTTCTTGCAATGGACAATTTATTTAGTTTCCCCATCCCAGTAAGTGTTGTATTAAGTGTATTCTGAAGCTGTCGTGTGTCTGTCTATTAAGGAAATAAATGACAATTTATTTTGCATCCTTGTGTTCAATCGAGAATCACAAAAATATAAAAAAAAGTGTTGATAAGTTCTGGTCCACCGTGACACACCCAGCCTCCCAACAATCACGTCACTGAGGAAGCTTTTAGTGAAACGCGTCTGACGGTCTTTTGGTCCTCGCAAGCCACCGTACAGAGAAGTGAAGCAGAATCCCATTTTGACAAATACTACCACCGGAGCGCATGCGCGGGACGTGGAAGCAACTGCAGGGAGGCTGACAGACGGGAGAAAGACCAGGCTGTGCACGAGTCTGGGCAAACCACACGATTTTCATCCACATCCCTGCACTACCATCCTATCGACTGGGACAGACTCTGCGCGGACACCTAACCACCTGGGAGGAAGTCTGGCAGAGACTGAAACTTCTGCTCTCTATGCCATTTTTTAATGGTCGCTTGTGAGTTGGCAATCTCTATTTTTAATCAATTTTGTTCAATAAACAGTGTTATACTATGTTTTCTCTGTTCTCTCCCTTTCCCTGAGGTCATACTAAGAAGTATACACTGTACAGAAGAGGGAATCTAGTGTTTCAATGTAAGTGTGCTTGCTATATATCTCACTCATAGCATACTACTGTGATTTAACCTTTCCTGATTGCGGTCCCTTGTCTGTCTTATATTGCATGTGTCCTGGAAATTGGAGTGAAGCACAGCGCCGGAGGATCCCCCCCCCTTCTCCATTTAGTGACTAATACAGAGGTTGGAGAATCACCTCTGAACGAAACTCTGGCAGCAGGACTACACTCTATGAGGGACTGAAAATTTGAACCCATTTTTATACTGTTGGTGCAGTTATTTTATTTCTTTGAATCTGTCTACCCGATCCGCAATGTGCCGAACCCGAGCACCTGGGAGACAACAAACTGTTCGGTTCATGCGGTCATGGCAACACATTGCCCTATCTACCTTCCTAATAATTGAGTCCCCTACCACCACAATCTTTCTTTGTATCTGAGCATCCTGAGTGCTGGAGGAACTATTCCCCTGGCTGCTAGAGGAATTTGTCTCCCCCAGCCTTGCCATTTCTGCCCGACATTCCCAATATCTTCACTCAACATGGCAAATCTATTGGGATGGGTCAGCTCAGAGATGACCTGCCTCTCCCTTTTGCCCCTGCTTCCCCTCCTAACTGTCCCCCAGCTACCTACCTTCTCCTCACTAAAAGCAACCAAGCTACCTACCTGCTACTCACTAACAGCACCACCATCTGCACCACTAGTCGAAGCAAGGGCCTGCTCAGTGAGCTCTAAACCCCTTTCAAGATTGCCAATGTCCCTCAATATTGAAAGTTGCCTCTTCAGATCAGCAATCTCTGATTCTAAAGAGACCACCCTCTCACACTTCCCACAGCGGTATGCTCCTTGGAACAGCTGCTCCAAGTGCACATACATGTGGCAAGATGTGCATTGAGTGGCATTTTCAATCCTGCTCATTCTAGCAACTATGAAGTTTATAAGTATTAACAGTAAACTGTACTTTAATATATTATACTTTGGTTAACTGCTTCCTTGTTCCAACTGCTTCTGTTTCTAACTGCACACACTTTAAACAATCAGCACTTCAAATCAACCACACGGATCAGAATACGTAAGCTCAGGATTCGTTAGAAGCCCCTGTTTAGATAGGGACATCCACCAAGTGTGTTAGGTTATCAATTAACTAACCCCACCCACTGCAGGTGTGTTAGGCCAGCCAATTAACCAACCACACCCACTCTGCCTCAGGCAGGAGAAAGGGGAAAAAAACTTACAGGCTTCAAATTACAACACACTTTAAAAATAAATTAACCCACTGCACACTGCACACTCCCCAAAAACAGCCACCCCTGCTAGTACACACAGCACTTCCCTTTTCTTCTGTTTCTAACTGCACACAATTTAAACAACCAGCACTTCAAATCAACCACACAGATCAGAATACGCAAAATACTTTGATGAGGTCGGGATGGAGAGGTGCGGATCGTTGCACAAAGCCAAGGTCAGGAGAAATGAAGAGCGGAGTCTGGAGGAATAGCTAAGGTCAGGAGCTAAGATAAGGAAGCACGACAAGTCTGTGGAGGAAACATAGCAGTGAACACTTCGCACGTAGGAAAGTTTATGCTCAGTTGATTACCAGTGGGATGGCTGAGCATATAAGGCATACTGGGACCAATGAGGACAAGACGAGAGAGGGCACATCAGGAGCGCCTGCTGTGATTGGCTGATGAGGTGCAGGAGACAGGTGTGGGAAGGTTAACTGATGGGG
The DNA here is from genome assembly GCF_040206685.1 of Ascaphus truei. Classification (NCBI taxonomy): domain Eukaryota; kingdom Metazoa; phylum Chordata; class Amphibia; order Anura; family Ascaphidae; genus Ascaphus; species Ascaphus truei. The sequence goes on from NC_134483.1 coordinate 258,849,677, forward strand.
ATTGGTGATGCATTACCTGCACGTGTAGAGCGCGCTTCCCACGCGTACGTGGCGCCCCGATGTTGAACCCACATGGGCGCAACCTGAAGGTGGGACCAGAGGAGTCTGCATTAATTCTAGCGCATGTCGCACACCCCTGTAGACCGGCGGCTGGTAGATGGCCATGGTGACGCCCCACAGGACGTGGGGGAAGTGGAGCACCCAATAGTGGGCTGATGTAAGCAGGAAGCACAGAGAGGGTAGTGAGACTCACGGATCCTTACAGTGACATCATTGCTCCTGCCTTTCCATTGGCTCTTGTCCCTTTTAATGCCCAATCAGCCCTCTGCTGATTGCGGAGCATAACCTTGGTTTGTGTACTATGTTTGCTGCACTGATCGTTGCCTGTTACTGTGCCTTCCTTTATCTTTGTTGTGACCCCTGCTTGTACCTGGACTTCTCTTCTATATCCCTGGACATCAGCTTGATTTTGGACTCCTGCTCTCTCCTCTTCTCGACCTCGGCTACGGATCATGACCACTCTTCTCTCTCCAACCCCACCCACATCAAGTACCACGACCTACCTACACTCTCCTACCCTGACCAAGCTACACGACCCTGACTTTGCACTCCGGACCTGGCCCCGTGGTTGTAGAGCGGTGGGTTATATACGTCCCCACCTCAGCCTCATGGTCTACTCCATTTTGTGGTGAGCACACGTGACATTTATAGTACTGATTGGGGAATTAAAACTGATGTTAAGTTCATAGAAATCTTGGGGGGGAGGCTTAAAAGTGTCTGCATGGTTATCAAGGTTTATGATGCCTAGCATTGTGATACTTACGTTGAAGGTTTAAAAAAGGGAGGCCAAAAAATAATGTGCGGTCCCACAGAAAGTAGCAGATGAGATCCTTTTTAGAATGGCTTGATACGATTGGTGATTTATGTCAGATTTTTTTTATTATTACTGCTCTAAAGAATATCACTAAATCTTCCGTACCCAATTTAGTTCAATATATAGCAGACCACCAGGATTCCTTAGTGAGATTAAAGGGTTTGCTCTGTAGTTCCCCTTTATTGAAGGGTCCTGATTTCACAAGAAAATTCAGACTACAGGTGGATACAAAGGTGGAGCTGGGTGCAGTTCTGTGCCTGGAGACTTATGGGGAAAGACACCCAGTCCTATATCTCAGCTGAAAAATGTGTAACGGTTTTCTTAGCCCACCCAATCTCACATTGGCCCCTGTGGTCTACTGGCCCCATTTCATGTCTGTATGTCGTGTGGTGCACCTGCTGGCTTACAGGACTCCTGAGTCTCCCGCTGGTTGTTAGTGGGGATATCAGCACGACAGGCATCTGAGGTAGTGTGCTCTGAGTCCTACTCACATACAATGCAGCGCCTCCACCTCATCAGGATCTCTGCGGCAGCAGGGGGATGTATCTGATGAGGACCTCCTCTGTGGTACCTCCTTCTGTAGAATGACTCCACACTCAGACAGAAGGGTTGTGGTGAACAAGGGCATCTTTATTTGCATCATCCTGGACAGACTGCCCCTCATAGCGGTCGTACTAGCCGCTCATTCTGTTGGAGTCCATTCCTCTCAGAAGGTTTCTCCTCTTACAATAGAGTTGAGTCACTTCTCCCCTAAGGGAGATCACCATCTGTGTCAGGTCCCTGAACACAGTGTGTAAGCAGCTTGTACTTAGATCTGACAGCCTTGAACTGCTGCAGACTCTCCTGATTATAACACCTCCAGAACCACTAACTTTTGGCAGTTCAGTGTCTTATATAGACTATAAAAACAGACACACCTCTGCATCACTAACAGTGGACACAGAGCATGTTGTCACTTCCCTTGTATAAATATGACACCTCACCAGGGTGTGAAGGCAAACCTCCATGATTGTTGCTGGCAACCATGCATATTTACCAGGTTTTATACATGGCTACAAATGTATCCACAGAAAACCCACTATTTCATAGTTCACTATTTCATGAGAGAGTGCCTGACTATAATGCTGGCCTGTACAACCCACAGGTATATTTTCTTAGTGAGGGAGTTTATACAGGTGCAGCCACCAGTATTAGATCACTTGCCTTTGAAAATCTGGGTCAATCTCCCAATAAACTGCAACATTTCTGTGAGATTTATGCAGAAAGACTAATGGCCCATCGGATTAACACAGCTGGGGGTTCCTGCAGTCCCATTCAAACGGAATGGGACTGCAGGAACCCCTGCTGTGTTAATCCAATGGGCCATTAGTCTAGCAGCAGAATGTCACAGAAATGTTGAGGCATTTACTGTGATGCCTTAGTTTTTACCCAGGCAAGTGGTGGCTGCATCTGTACTTGAGAGGAACATGTAGCTCTAAAATTTTAACATACTGTACCATAAAAGACTCCAACACTCGAGTAACCATGTGGTACTTGGCACTGCAGTCCTTTGCACTTAAAATACGACACAGGGCCAGTATGATAAATGGTAATGCAGATTTATGGTCTTGGGATGGCCGCGGACAGGTACTTCCTGTGAGAATAGTGTACTCTGAGAAAGATAGTTTATAGTTAGCGTAGCTATGCAAATGGAGTACAAAGCCTCTATTCCTCAATGGTAGTTACACAATAATTTACTGAAATTGTATAACTATCATGAAAATCTAGAAAAAAAAACTATTGCACCAGCCCTGCACATAGGGTTGCTATTTCTCTAACATCTGTCACTTTTATTTTTTACTTGTACTTCTTAAGTTCTGCAAATACAGTATGTTGTGCTGTCATAAGGGCTGCTCTGAAGAGGTGCTGATATTAAGCTACTGTGTGAGTGCTTGCTTTTACAACTCAAAATAGAGAAATTTTCTGCACACCATAAAATGTAAAAAATATACAGTTACCGGTGCTCCTGCAAATAGGGATTGCCTGTGGGTGATCCAAGGTACATGAAAGTAGAAAAGCATCACAGAGCACTTTGGATTTTTAAAACTATTTATTAGCCAATTTGTAAAGCGACGTTTTGACCTGAATTGGTCTTCATCAAGTGAGAAAATGGCACTACAGGTCGAAAAGTCATGGCTAATAAATAGTTATAAAAATCCAAAGTGCCTTGTGATGCTTTTCTACTTGCATGCATTTACAACACAGCCATGCATCTACCCTGTTATAAGGTACTGTTGTACAGTAGTTTAAGCAGGTTTAAGCATGAAAATGTAAGTGTCCGGGATAGTGTAGCTACTTTATATTATTTTTTAAACCATAAGCTTTGCAAAGATTTGCCACCGATGTTTAATCAATAGATGTAATTGGTTTTAATCTGTAAGAGAAACAAAAACCATCTGACAGTTCTATTTTTAATGGCAATATTTTTTATTAGTTATCCTTAAGGGAACTAATTTAGTTCTGTGAGAACAGATGTTGTTTTGTTAATGAAAAGCACTTTGTCCCTTTCAAGGGAATAAATGGTATTTGTTACCCTTAGGAAGTTTTTTGTCAGGGATATATGTGACATTATAGCCTCTCTAAATGGGAAAATACATCAAACGAGAAATGCCTATAAGAAAAAGTATAACATTTAGAATAAATAGTCAAATGTGCCACATGTTGAATGATTTTGCTGAAGCAATTTTGTATCAAATGGAGTTTTTTTTTTTTAAAGTAACACAAAGTTTTAAACAAATATATAGGAATTTCTGTTATTTTTATTTATTTATTTTACATTTCTAAATACAGATGTAGTCAACGTTATTGCACCAGGATGAAATTCACGAAAAAAGTACAATCAGAATTACTGTATAAAGAACAAATGTGCTTTCTTAAAAGAGCCAAATAGTGGTAGAGAACTAGAGACTTATTATATGCACATATTCAGACCTCACATAACTGACACATTGCCACGGACCCAATTACAGTACAGATAAGTGCCATTTTTGCCAGAATTTGATTTTGCTGCGAATTGTCCATTATTCTTTCAACCACAGAATTCTGTGAATCAGTCTCAAAAAGGTAGATTCGTTTTTTTTTTCCTATCACTGAAAATCTGTCCGACGGATTCGAAATCCGAAATTGCAAATAGAATCAATACCAGAATCTGCAAATTACTATGAGAGGAAGAGTATGTTACAGTAGACAAGACTTTCACAGGGAGGGCAAACACCAGACTGAACGATAGGGTTAAATAAACTAAGGCTTATTCTAGCGGGAGCAAACAGGGAGCATCACAGTGCACAAGCATGGAAAGCACTCACTAGAAAAGCGGGTTACAGGGGACAACAATAGTAGCTTGATAGTTGCAGGGCACTGCCAAAATGAGCTTACCTGGTTGTCATCTCATTCTGTCTATCCCAGATTATTCCAGTACCTGGGATCACTGCTTCTAGGTCCACAAGTCACTTTTCCAGTTCACTTCTTGTCACTCAGACCAACCATGAACAACTATGGTGCTCTGATCAGCATTGTCTTGTATTTTTTTGGGGGGAGCGGGTGCTGCAAAGGCCCCGCGCTCTTCCCCGAGGCATTAAAGTTACATGCCGGGGGATCGCGTGAGGCATCTACAACAAACTTACCGGGGTTCAGACGTGTTGGTGTGATGCATCGCCATGGCAACACGGCATCAAATGACGCCGCAGTGTAATGTGGAGAGGTGTCACACGGTGTCACCATGGTAACAGGGTCACGTGAGCTGCGGCATCATTTGACGCCGCCGAGTGGGGTGCAAAAGTAAGGGGAGCAAGCAGGGCGGCGGAGCTCCAAAAGTTTGCGCTCCCCTGATTTAGAGAATAAATGCATGAATTAAAGTACATTACAGTATTGCCGGACGTGTTTCCTACAGGAACATGGTGTTCATGATGATCAGACTACCAAACCATGATGAAAAGAAGCATAAAACAATGACTAACTGCGCGCCTCTAACTGGCGATCGTGGGGCTTTTATTTTATTAATTCAGTACTATAGCAGAGGGTCTCTGGAGCTGAATCACATTGATTTCAGGTCCGGGGAACCCATCCTTCCTTATTTACAGTCCCCGTTATGGGGTGCCGGTATTCTGGCGGCCATGTTTAAATTCTCCCGTGTCACGGCCCACATGATCGGGGGATTTAAATGAACCAGAGTGATACCGGCACCCTATAATGGGGCCTGTAACTCGTGAAGCAGGGGGTCCCCGAACTTGAAATCAATGCAATTCGGCTCCAGAGACACCCTCCTACAATATTGTTGTAACAGGGACTTATCCCATTTTAAGTAAAACTGCCTCTAAATGCTATGAGGAATCCAGCAGGGAGCTGGTTGATTGCAGCCAGGCAATTAACCAGTCTCCACCTGGGTTATCAGAGGAGTGTAAAAAACACCCTGCTGGGGACAGGCCGGAGATTCATTCGCCCACAAGTGTGCTGACAGAAGAGCAGAGAAGCCTGCACAAAGACTCCTTAGCACCAAAACAGGCTGACATGAGGAGAGAGTCTTGAGCGCACACCAAGACACACGGACACCCCTGACCTGAAGGTCCACCTCTCCAGTCTTTTAGAGAGGGACTGGAGAAGTAATTTAGCCCTTACCCAGGAAAGGTGTATTGTATTGTATGTCTTTATTTATACAGCGCCATAAATGTACATAGTGCTTCACAGTAGTAATACATGTTGTAATCATATAAATAACAAATAATATAAATAACAGGTCATGGGAATCAGTGCTTCAGACATAAAAGTAACATTAAGGAAGAGGAGTCCCTGCTCTGAGGAGCTTACAATCTAATTGGTAGGTAGGGGAACATATAGAGACAGTAGGAGGGAATTCTAGTAAGTGCTTCTGCAGGGGGCCAAGCTTTATGTATCATGTATCCAGGATTGTCCAGTGCTATTCATATGCTTCTTTAAGCAAATGTGTCTTAAGGTGGGTCTTAAATGTGGATAGAGAGTGTGCTAGTCAGGTACCGAGGGGAAGGACATTCCAGAAGTGCGGGCAGAAAGTGAGAAAGGTTTAAGGCGGGAGAGAGCTTTAGACACAAAGGGGATAGAAAGAAGACATCCTTGAGAAGAACGTAAGAGTCGGGGTGGTGCATAGCGAGAAATTAGGGCTGAAATGTAAGGACGGGCAGAAGAGTGTAAAGCTTTAAATGTGAGGAGGAGAATTGAGTGTGAGATGCGGGATTTGATTGGAAGCCACGATAGGGATTTCAGGAGGGAAGACATGGAGTCAGATTTAGGAAAGAGTACAGTGATTCTGGCAGCAGCGTTTTGGATAGATTGTAGGGGAGACAGGTGAGAGGCAGGAAGGCCGGACAGGAGGAGGTAGCAGTAACCGAGACGGGAAAGAATGAATGCCTGAGTCAGAGTTTTAGCAGTTGAGTAACAGAGGAAAGGGCATATCTTTGTGATATTGCGGAGGAAAAAGCGACAAGTTTTAGAAACGTTTTGAATGTGAGAGGAGAATGAGAGAGAGGAATCGAGTGTAACCCCTAGGCAGAGTGCTTGAGCTACTGGGTGAATTATCGTATTTCCAACAGTAATGTGGAAGGAGGTAGTAGGGCCAGATTTGGGAGGAAGTATAAGGAGCTCTGTTTTTGCCATGTTAAGTTTCAGTCGGTGGTGGCCATCCAGGATGATATTCCAGAGAGGCATTCAGAAACTTTGGTCTGTATAGCAGGTGTAAGGTCAGGGGTTGAAAGGTAAATTTGTGTGTCGTCAGCATAGAGGTGATATTTAAACCCAAAAGATGTGATTAGGTCACCTAGAGAGAGTGTGTAAAGAGAAAAGAGAAGAGGTCCCAGGACAGAGCCCTCGGGTGCCCCCACAGAGAGATCAATAGAGGAGGAGGAGGTGTTAGCAAAAGAGACACTAAAAGTACGATGGGATAGGTAAGAGGAGATCCAGGATAGAGCTTTGTTCCGAATACCAAGAGTATGGAGAATGTGAAGGAAAAGAGGGTGATCCACGGTGTCAAATGCTGCAGAGAGGTCAAGTAATATGAGCAGAGTGTAATGACCTCTGTCTTGGCAGCATGGAGGTCGTCAGTTACTTTAGTGAGGGCTGTTTCAGTAGAGTGTGTGTTGCTTTGTTTATTTAGTTTTTTGTATGCTGTACAGAGTTTAAAAGGAACAGCCTCAATAAAGCCAGGTTTTAATTTCACCCAAATCAGTCTCCATTAGCATACCTCTGCACACACCTCTTTCAACTGTATTATTAAAATAATATAAAAACAGCTTCATTACTTTAGCGTCTAACCGCTAAGACAGTCAAGGGGTTAAGCAAGACTACCTTGTTTTATTGGGGGTGAATGAAGGGTGGTATTTGCCCCAGCGTGGGTGGTTAGGCCTACTGGGAAGTAGTAAACCAGGTTGTCTTGCTTAACCCCTTCATAGCCTTAGCGGTTCAGCTGCTAAGGTAATGAAGCTGCTTTTATTTTATTTTAATAATACAGTATTGTAGCAGGGGGTCTCCAGAGTGGAATCACATGCCCTGTTATGGGGTGTTGGTATCTGTGCAAAGGAATGGAAGCAGGCACACAGTCTTTCTAAAGGTGCAGTTTATTGTGCCACCAAAAGGTCCAACGTTTCGGCAAATAGATTGCCTTTATCAAGGAGAGGGCTACAGAACATGCTAAACATACCACAATTTATACACAAATGGGTACTCACCCCCCCACGATCACTGCTGCCTTGCTCCTGGATGTCGATGCCCCCATCGTGACGTCAGAGTGCCAGCGCGACGTGGCGTGATGACGTCATGCGCCACCAGGGGAGGATCCCAGGGCTCCACGAGGAGACAGCCTCCCCAATGCCTGTAACAGGCTAAGATGGCTGTCCTGCACAATGGCTCTCACCCCTGCACGATCATTCAGTCCTCCTTGGGCATCAGGCTGTCTTTCTTCCACTCCAGGGCAGGTCTGATGCCTAGGGCCCGCCCCCCCCCCTGTGAGGGCACGCTGACGTCACCAGGGGAGCCTCTGCTGCCAGTGAGGGGGCGGCTCCCTGAGTTTCCAGCTTCCTGAAGGACAGCCATCTTAGCCTGTTACAGGCATTGGGGAGGCTGTCTCCTCGTGGAGCCCTGGGATCCTCCCCTGGTGGCGCATGACGTCATCACGCCATGTCGCGCTGGCGCTCTGACGTCACGATGGGGGCGTCGACATCCAGGATCAAGGCAGCAGTGATCGTGGGGGGGTGAGTACCCATTTGTGTATAAATTGTGGTATGTTTAGCATGTTCTGTAGCCCTCTCCTTGATAAAGGCAATCTATTTGCCGAAATGTTGGACCTTTGGTGGCACAATAAACTGCACCTTTAGAAAGACCGTGTGCCTGCTTCCATTCCTTTGCTCGAGTACTTCTGGGATGTCTGGACCTCCCTGGATACAGCGCACCGGCAGATAAGTACCCCCCTCCAGCACCTACCAGCGGTGTGCATGTGCTTCTACTGCACCGACACACTTTATTCGAGCAAATACCCGGTATGTACCTGGCAGATACCTGGAATGCGCCGCTCCTCACCTCTGACAAGCCCCGTTGCATTTGCCTTCCCAGCCTGGGTTCATGCCTGGCTGATGGGCGGCTGATCTGTTAAATGATAATGATTAGGATTTAATAGGCTGCAATGCTTCGCGTGTCTACCAAATGGCATAAATTCATGAATTGTAATGCAGTATATATATATGTAGTGTGCAGTATTGCAGCCAACAAGAATAAAATGCTTCAATCCCTGCCGGAAAATAACTCAATGCACTCGGGCAGAAAACAGTCACAAACCTCAATACACCCGGGTATACCCGAATTCGTGGGACTAGCCGAGCTCGAATAAAGTGTGTCGCCAGTGTACATATGACTGTATACCTTCCAGATTCAGTGCATAGCACCCACAGCAAGTCTTCTGACAGCCTGTTTACAGCTGCTGCTGCACCCTGGGTTTTCCCAAGCAACAGCAGCCACTTAGCATCTCTTTGTTCCCTGTGATATCCCCACTGTATTATCCTCTTGGCTTTTGCATTTACTTTCAAGAAACATTGGAAGCATTTGGGCCAGACCGGCCGCAGGACCATCTGCAGGAATTGGAACGCCTTAAAAGGAGAGAGATTGAGCTTTTTGCACACGGCAACACACTGTCTGAGTATTACAAGCAGAAGCTGATTCCCAGAGGATTTCGGATAAAAAACAGGCCAACTATAGGGGCAGAAAATACGGCTTTCTGTGAAAGGTGGTGCCAGGTACTTAATAAGGCCTCATTAGACCTTATCATCCTTGTGATTGAGGAGGTGGGGGAACAACTTAGTAACACCAGAAGGGATATACTGAAGGTGGAAATCCTGATTGAGCAGGCGAGTTTCAGTACTGACATTATACAATCTCTGGACACTTTAAAGACCAAATTGGAAAAAATAAAGAGTGACCTGATAAAATTTAAAAAAATTGAAATTCATGAAAGTGGTGCAGGATTATAAGGACGTAAGAGTCTACCCATGGCTAAAGCAGGATCGCAAGCAACGCAAACCCAGGAAGGGACAGACCCCCCCGACAAACACAGACACCAACACCAGTGATTCCAAAGCCCACTCCTCTACTGAACGACAGAGGGAAGCACCACTGACTCCTTTTTTAGGACAAACTGCGGAAAAGGGGGCAAGAAAACCAGACAGGGAAGAAAAGAAAAATCTGCTTACCTCCGATCACAAACGCGCCAATGAGTATGGATACCCTGGTCATTAATCTTTCACAGCATATACTAAGTGCAGATGAAATGTCTGTACTGGCACGTGGCCCCTCCTATGTTCCCACCTTGAACTTTGATGATTTTGGGCTAGAAGTTGACTTATTTAAGTTTGAACATTTACTTAACCTGAAATCCTTTTTTTCCCACAGGACAACAGAAACGATGCCGCCTACAGAGCCACCAGGGACAGATAATTTGGCACAGCCTAATGAACCGTCAGGGACAGTTAATTCAGCCGATCATAAAGGTACCAAAGTATGTAAATTAAAATCCACATTCATACCACCTTTCAAAAACCAATCAGTGAGTACCTATATGCGATTAGTTAAGGCAGACATTGCTAAATATGCTACCAATAGGCATAAAATCACGCACAATATGACACTTAGGGAAAAGAACGCCCTTAAAAAACTGTCCAGTAATAGTGATATTATCATTAAAAGGGCAGATAAAGGTGGCGCCCTTGTCATACAAGACTACATAGCATATAAAACAGAAATTACAAGACAACTGAGCTCAATTGATTGTTACATCAAATTGGATAGAGACCCCACTCCGACTTATGCGAGCGAGATAAAGGAGATTATCCAGCTTGGCCTTAATAACCGCTGGATATCTGAGACTGAAGCAGAATTTCTTACAATAGAACATCCCAAATGCCCACTGTTTTACACCCTCCCGAAAATACATAAAAATCTCCAATTACCCCCAGGGCGACCAATAATAGCAGCTATACATTCACTTAATCAGCCATTAGCCATATATGTTGACACATTCCTCAACCCTATAGCACAAAAAGCACGCTCATACTTAAAGGATACCTTTGACTTTTTAACCAAACTCAAAGATATTCCACGCAATGGTACTGACCATATAATGGTCAGTATGGACGTTTCCAGCTTGTATACTATTATACCTCATGAGGATGGCTTAAATATAGTAAAAACTTCTTTAACTGCCCATTACCAGGCGACAGTCCCCACTGAATATATTTTGCTCCTATTACACTTCATCCTTCATAAAAACTATTTTAAATTTGAAAAGGAGCATTTTTTGCAAATTAAGGGAACTGCGATGGGCAGCAACATGGCACCTGCGTATGCCAACCTATATATGGTAGATTTTGAGAAGTGCATATATGCATCAATATACTTTAAATACATAATTGGGTATTATAGATATATTGACAATCTGTTCTTTGTGTGGACAGGTACTGAGGACCAGTTACTGTCATTTTTTGATTATTTACACAATCTCCCTTCCCCTGTACAGCTTACACTACCGACACACTTTATCCTAGCAGGGCTAGTTCCGCAAGCCGGGGGATGCCCCGGCTTGCTAGCCCCACTCCCTCGGCGTGCCGCGCGTCACCGATGCGCGGTCACGCGTCATCGGGTGTCAGCGCCCCCTGCACGCATGTCCAGGGCTCCCCGAGGGAGCCCTGGTGTCGCGCGATTGCGGGACGGCGGCAGGGGGTTCCGGGGGACCCAGCGGACCCGGCAGCGGTAGGGAGAGCGCCCCGATCGGAGGGCGCTCTTCCACTGCTTTGGCGCGCGCCCGGCACCCTCCGGCGCGCGCCAGGTTACTGCTGCGGCCGAGAACGGGCAAATGCTCGAATAAACTCGGCCGCAGCAGTACTAATGTCTGGAGCTCTAAGCAATTATCCTTTCTAGACGTCCTGATTTCCCAAGAAAATGGTGAGTTCCACACAGACCTTTACAGGAAAGATACTGACAGAAATGCCCTGTTACGTGCTGACAGTCACCATCCCCCATCCCTCATCAATGCCCTGCCTTTCTCACAAAAAGTGAGGGTTTCTAGGATCACTAGTCGACAGGATAAACTAGCACCGGCTATGGATGACCTTCGTGAAAGGTTCACCAAAAGGGGATATACCCCGGCAGTGCTTGATGCAGCCCTTAACAGAGAGGTGATTCCTAATAGGGAGACTAAGGATGAGAAACGCATTGTATTTTCCACCACATACAATAGGGCCAGTAATTTTGTCAGATTTACTATCAAGAAACATTGGCACCTGCTGCAGAATGATGAGGTGTTAGCAGCTAGTTGTCAGACACCCCCCTTAATCGCTTATAGGAGAGGGAGAAACTTGTCAGACAATTTGATACATGCTGACAATAAGGACCACTACCATACACCCCACTTCCTAGAAGGCGGTAAACAGGGTAACTTCCGGTGTATGAATTGTTCGGTGTGTAACAGTCTTACTACCGAAACGTATTTTGTCATCCACATAGTGGTAAAAAAATCACTATTCATAATCGTATAACATGTAGATCTACATTTGTGGTGTATATTATCAGGTGCCCATGTGGTCTTGTCTATGTAGGCAAGACTACACGCATGCTTAAAGTGAGATACATTGAACACAAAAGTGTGATACGTAAGGGTACGGACCCTACTGTACTTGTACAGCACTGTGTTGAACACAGACACAATGTGTCATTCATTAGAGTGATGGGGATTGAACACATAGCACCAAGACAAGGATACCCTGATAGAGAAACCTTTTTACTGAGGCGTGATGCTTATTGGATCCACACACTTCAGTCAAGTAATGGCAGGGGTCTTAATGAACAACAAAACTTCAAATGCTTTCTCAACAGGAGGTAGCGGAAGGACTCTGTAAGGCTCTGTGCGTCTCGCCGTGGACCCCTGCAACCCATTATGTACACTATGCTCCTCTAAGGATTGCTGTATATGCATCTATCTATATGTATCATGAATCCTTTCAGGTTCTAATTCTATACGTAATGCTGCTAGCATAAATACAGTTCTCTACCATTTTTATACACTGCATTAGGTGACACTGTGGTTATATAATTAATTTATACACTTTATTTAATTATTTTTTCTTTAATATATTGTAGTCTCATTACACTTGATTGTTTATGTAAGGGCTCTCCCCCCTGCACGATCATTCAGTCCTCCTTGGGCATCAGGTTGTCTTTCTTCCACTCCAGGGCAGGTCTGATGCCTAGGGCCCGCCCCCCCCCCCCGTGAGGGCACGCTGACGTCACCAGGGGAGCCTCTGCTGCCAGTGAGGGGGCGGCTCCCTGAGTTTCCAGCTTCCTAAAGGACAGCCATCTTAGCCTGTTTCAGGCATTGGGGGGGCTGTCTCCTCGTGGAGCCCTGGGATCCTCCCCTGGTGGCGCATGACGTCATCACGCCACGTCGCGCTGGTGCTTTGACGTCACGATGGGGGCATCGACATCCAGGAGCAAGGCAGCAGTGATCGTGGGGGGGTGAGTACCCATTTGTGTATAAATTGTGGTATGTTTAGCATGTTCTGTAGCCCTCTCCTTGATAAAGGCAATCTATTTGCCGAAATGTTGGACCTTTGGTGGCACAATAAACTGCACCTTTAGAAAGACCGTGTGCCTGCTTCCATTCCTTTGCTCGAGTACTTCTGGGATGTCTGGACCTCCCTGGATACAGCGCACCGGCAGATAAGTACCCCCCTCCAGCACCTACCAGCGGTGTGCATGTGCTTCTACATATGTTGGTATCTGTAACAGGGGACTTACCCTGTTCAGAAAACTTGCCTCTAATCCAGCAGTGTGCTGGTTAATTGACCAGCACCTGTGAGCTGAACAAGGAGACAGACGTCTTGAGCCTGCCAGAAGAGACTGCACGCTGCCAGCAAGACACAGGGGAAAGTACTTCTAAACCTGGAGAACAAAGAAGCCTTCCCCTAAAAGAGACAGGAAAGTCTTATCTTTCTGAGACTTTTTGTATATCTGCACATATCAAGATATATGTTTGGGTCTTTGGGGGACATGCTATTCTAAAGGGAGTTGTGGACTGCATAGGTTTCACTAGAAATACTCTCAAGTGGAACAGAAGCTTTATTTGACCCCTTATTTGCATACGTTTGGATGATTTTCTTGTGTTAAAGAAACAGGCGCAATAAAAGCCTTATTTAATTTCACCTTAAAACAGTCTCCATTGCATACCTCTGCACTTGTCCTCTTACATATGGTCATCAGAAGTGGGACGAGAGGTGGCCCTTGAAGTTAAAAGGGGCCCCGGAGATTGCCTGTGAATTTTTGTTGTGCTTTTTGCCTACAAACAGCCTGAGCAACATAAACAAAGGATCTCATGCAGCAGAGACCAGAATTAAAGGGATATACATCTAGGCAGGAAATCTACACTGCACTGAAGAAAGCCACAAAACCACAGATGGACTCTTTTGCCCAATCCCAAGAGGAGAGAGAGAGACTGCTGAAGCAGGTAAACCTTACTTGCCTATCACAATAAAGTGTAATATGGTCGTTGAAATAAGGGTTTTGCCTTCCAGCCGTAGTCAGGGTTCAAGAAGTAAGTTAGCCCTTAAAAGGGATAGGCGTTTGTTGTTTTCAAATATTTCGCTGAAGCAGTGAATACAGATGGCGACCCACGAGCGGTACTAATTCTGCAAGTAAAGGCTGCCACACTGCATAGGACTACCAGCTGTGAATGGAGTATTTGCAGAAAAGTGTGAAAATTGATGCAAGACTGTGCTGAAGCAGGGGAATTTTCAGCAAACAAGTGCTGAGGGTAAAATTGCCCTACCGGGGAAAAAGGAATTGCTGAACTGAGTAAAAGGTATCCCAAAGCCAATTGCTGAGTGTTGAGTCGCCCTGCCGGGAGTGAAAGAGATGTACATTGGTGCTGTCTGCTGTTGCCTGGCCCCTTCTGTCTTTCAGTTCCTGTTCCTGTCCCTGGATTTCTACTGACCTCCCTGGATTTTGACCTTTGGCTTTGGACTGTTTTTACGCTGCTCTCTGGAACCCCTTGGATTTGGCTTTGGACTTTCTACCTTGCAGTCTTCTATATCCCCTGGACACGGATTACAGATAATCTACTACGCTGCTCTCTCCACTCCACGACCCAGGTTTACGGACACTCTACTGCGCTGCTCTCTCCATCCCACAACCATTTGCTTACAGACTTTACCTTCCACTGCTGGAGCTGGCAAGTCCGGTACCTTTTCTATTTTTGTTACCCGGACCATCTACGCTACTTCCACACTCCGACCGTGCCCCCGTTAACTGTTAGGTGTGTGGTATTACTCCTTTCCACCTCAGTCCCGGGGTCTCATCTGGCTTGTGGGCAGGCCGAGCGTTACATTATGCAGAGCCCATCAGACCCCCCTGAGGTGGAAAATACCCTACAGTAACTACCATCTCCAAACACTTTACCTTCTTGGACAACCAGGTCACTGCTCTTAACCAACAGGTTGCTAACTTAACCGTCCAGATTCCCCATGTTAATGTCTCCAGCTCTGTTATCTCTCCCATTGTCTCCCGTGAAGGAACAGGGTCTTTGGAGTTCCGTATCCCTACGCCCAGTAAATACGCAGGGGACCCGCTTGCATGCCGTGGGTTTTTGAATCAGTGCGAGATACAATTCGAACTGTCACCTTCTCGCTTGTAGCTTATGTTTTTTCCCTTCTCACAGGGGATGCCCTGGCCTGGGCTTCTCCAATCTGGGAGCTGAAACCTGAACTCACTTACAATTTCCCTTACTTTAAAAGAGAATTTCGTTTAGTCTTTGACACCCCTGGACGTAGTGATATGGCTGCTTCCTCCCTGTTCCACATTTCGCAGGGTCGGAGATCAGTGGCTCGTTATGCTCTGGAGTTCCGGACTACCGTGGCTGAGACTGACTGGAATGACGGGGCGCTTTCCGCGGCTTTCTGGCAGGGACTTTCGGAATCCTTAAAGGACGAGCTGGTGGCTCGTGAGAGGCCATCCTCACTGGAGGCCTTAATCGCTTTATGCATCAGGGTGGATCAAAGACTCCTGGAGAGGTGGGCTGAACGTCAACGTCCTCGTACTTCTGTCTCCATCTCTTCTAATTCCAGGTCTCCTGCTCTTGTTCTACCAGCATTGGATGCTCCGGAACCCATGCAACTGGGCAATCATCAACTTCCTTCTGTGGAGCGATTACATCGCAGAAACGAGGGCCTGTGCTTCTATTGTGGATTTCCTGGACATATCCTACCGCGTTGTCCCTTGAGGCCGCGAAACGCCAACGCCCAGTGAGGTATGAGGGAATCTCACTGGGTACCATCTCTTCTTTTCCCTCTCACGCACAGGGCTTTCCCAAACGCCTCTTACTGCCTGTCCTCCTTAAGTACGCCAGCATTCACACCCCCGCTCTGGCCTTCCTTGATTCTGGATCCGGAGGGAATTTCATAAATTAGGCTTTTGCTAACAGCACAACATTCCACTCCGGGAGAAAGCCTTTCCGGTTGGATTGGAGGCTATCGATGGTCGACCCTTGCAGCCAGCTTTTATTTCCTTAGAGACATTAACAATTGAACTTTCTATGAATGATGGACATTTAGAACTCATTTCTTTTGATATCATCCATTCCCCTTCAGTCCAAATCATTCTGGGCTTACCATGGCTGCAACTGCACAATCCCATCATCGATTGGAGGTCCGAGGTTCCCCTTTCAATGGAGATCCTCCGAGGTGGAATTGCCTTCTCTGTCTGCTGCGGTATTGGCCGTCTTGGAAACCGCTCTCCCGCAAGACGCCACCCTACTCCGTCTATTCGGAGTTCCTGGATGACTTCAGTAAGGCCAAATCCGAGGAGCTTCCCTCTCATCATCCTTTCGACTGCCCGATTGACTTAATTCCGGGTGCCCCTTTTCCAAAAGCCAGGTTATATCCTTAATCTTTGCCTGAGACGGAGGACATGTCCGAGTATATCACAGAAAACCTCCAAAAAGGCTTCATCTGGAAGTCCATTTCTCCCGTCGGAGCAGGATTCTTTTTTGTAAAAAAGATAGATGGGACGCTTAGCCCGTGCATCGATTTCCATGGCCTAAACAAGATTACTATTAAGAATCGCTACCCTTTGCATCTTATCCCGGAGCTCTTCGATAGGCGCAGGGTGCGACGATTTTCTCTAAACTTGATCTACGGTGGGCATATAACCTGATTCACATCTGCAGTGGAAACGAGTGGAAGACCGCGTTCAACACGCGCAGCGGCCACTATGAGTACCTGCATTTTTCGAAGACTTTATGAATGAGGTTTTTCGTGATCTATTGAATTCTTTTGTGATTAACTACTTGGATGATATCCTCATTTTTTCCAAAACCCTCGAGGAACACATTCTCCATACCAAGATGGTGCTCTCTCGTTTACGGGCCAACAAGCTCTACGCCTAGATGGAGAAGTGCGTCTTTCACCAATCCTCAACTACATTCCTGGGATATATTGTCTCGGATCAGGGGTTCACCATGGATCCGGAGAAACTCAATTCTGTACTTGAATGGCCTCAACCTAACTCTTTAAAGGCGATTCAGCGTTTCCTCGGTTTCGCAAATTATTATAGTAAATTTATTGCTGGTTTTTCTACCTTGGTAGCACCCATTACGGCCCTTACCAAAAAAGGGGCCGACCCTTCCTCTTGGCCATTCGAGGCCAGCCGGGCCTTTGAGCCTCTTAAAAAAGCCTTTGTCTCGGCTCCCATTCTGCGACATCCCATCCCCACCCTCCCCTTTACCTTGGAAGTTGATGCCTCCGACGTGGGAGCCGGTGCTGTTCTCTCTCAAAGAACCACCCCGAAGATAAACTACACCCCTGTGGGTTTTTTTCTAAAAAAAATTCTTCAGCAGAAAGAAATTATGACGTGGGGAATAGGGAGTTGTTGGCCATCAAGATGGCATTACAAGAGTGGTGACATCTTCTGGAAGAAATGTGTGTGTGAAGTGACTAACCAAATGTGGCGCTCATATACATTTACAATAACAGTGATATAATCAATACAATAGTGATAATAGTGATACTTATACAAACACAATGGTCGATTGCAGCTGTAACCCGGTGTAGGATTGCTTTCTCAATCCTCATGGAAAATGGAAAATGGATCATCAGGAAGCGCATACCATGTGGAAACATAAGAAAGAAAAGTGCTTTTTGTGCAATATTGTGTAAACAGTGGTATGGAAAGTTGCTAGCACAGAATGTGTACACAGGATACTCACAAACGTGAGGTGGAGTATAGGCACATAAAGGTATCTTTAAGGACTGGCTTCAGTCTATGGTGCAGGATGATGCCACAGCAAACAGATTCCCAGATGACCTTAGGGTAGGAAGACACTGGACATAGCGTAGACTGTAGGGCATTTAATAAAAAAGGTAGACAAAATCCAATCTACTCACATATTGATAGGTTAAAAACAGCATTTAGATCTCAATGATCTCAGCAATTCGCGCTCTTTTGCTTCCACCGGATGGGGCCTCACTCTCAGGTCTCCCTCCTTCCTTTCTGTGCGGGTCACGGATGCGTTCCGGCGACCGGAAGTGACGTCATCTGTATCCGAAGGTTCCGGTGGGTAGAGGCAGCGTCACTGTTTACTGTGAGTTTTGTAAAGGGTTTTGGGTGTATTTTCAGGTTTAAAAACCTTTTTTGGTTTTCACCCAGAGGCTGCAGTGTTTTTAACCCAGCATAAACTGCAGTTTGGCTGGCTAGAAACTGCAGTCTCAAATCCTCTCTCCTCCCCCACCCCTGGTTGTTTTGTTTTTACTTCTAGTTTCACTTTAATTTTAAGCCTGATTTCCTTTTGTCATTTGCATTTTTTTGGGAGCTCTGTGTCTTTCTTTAAGACCTTCAATATTGTGGTGTGGTTTCTTGTAAGAGAGAGAGTTAAATAATAAGGGAAGAAAAGGGAAGATTACAGCAGATTTTTAAAGCTGTTTTCATTCCCTCCCTTTGCAGAGAGATAGTTAATTGATTCTTAAAGGGACAGTTCCTCTCTGCACCTCTCTCCTTAAGCACTACTTCCTCCCCTTACTTAGAGGCTTATAATATCATGCCTGGGGGGAATAGGACTCGTGTGGCAACGGGGGCCACACCCGGACATCGGACCCCAAAAACTGGGGCCCCTAGGAGCAACATCCACAGTCACAGCCCTAGGCCTGGTACATCCAGTGCCCTGGCCACACCTCCCCCGGGTCCTGTTGTCAGTGTAACCCCTACAGTCCCAGCTCAGTCATGGGCGCAGGTGGCGGCTGCAGGCATTGACCCCAGCAACAACAATGCTGGGGCCACGCCCTGTGTGTGCAGGAAGCTTGGGGTGAGGTGCCCAATGTCACCTGGCCTAAGCATGGAGATATATGTAAGGGCCGTGGCAGACGTTGTGGGTCCCTCTGCTGTGGTGGCGGCCAGCAAGATGTATGGGAGGGGCGTTTTCTTCCTCCATACGCTGGCTGCCGCCCACACCATAGTGCAGAAAGGCATTGTGGTAGGAGGGACCTACATCCCCATAGAACCCATGGAGGGGTTAGGCACCAGGGTCATTCTCTCCAATGTGCCCCCCTTCCTCCTAGACAGCCTCATACGCCTACCCCTGCAAGCCCTGGGAGACATTAAGTCTCCTATAACAAAATTACCTTTGGGCTGCAGGGATAGAGCGCTGAGGCATGTGCTCTCATTTAGGCGGCAGGTACAACTGCTGCTGCCGGGGAACGCAGAATCTGTGGGAGGTTCTTTTGGGGTGCCCTATGAGGGCATAACATACACCGTGTACTATGGCACGGAGGGGGTTAGGTGCTATCTGTGCAAGGAGCTGGGGCACACTCGGAGGAGTTGCCCCAAAGGGAACAGAGGACCCATCCCAGCTCCTGCACCCACCCCTCCCTCTGCCAAGACACCAGGTGCTGCTGTGCCCACCACAGCGGGGCCCTCAAGGGCCCAGGTCCCTCCAGGGACTGCAAGAGATGTCACTGTCCCATCCCAAACAGTGACATCTGTACCTCTCCCCAAAGAACAGAGGGAGAAGGAAAAACCCTTGAGGGCCCAGTTCCCCTCTGGGACCGAAGGAGATGTCGCTGTCCCATCTCGAACAGTGACGTCTGCGCCCACCACAGCGGGGCCCTCGGGCGCCCAGGCCCCCCTTGGGACCGCAGGAGATGTCGCTGTCCCATCTCGAACTGTGACATCTGCGCCCATCACAGAGGGGCCCTCGGGAGCCCGGGTCACCTCTAAGACCTCTAAGACCCCTAGGACCCCTGGGACTGCAGGAGATGTCGCTGCCCCGTCTCGAGCAGTGGCGTCTGCATCTCTCCCTGGGGAGCGGAGGGAGGGGGTAGCCTTGGAGCGGCCACCCTCTGCTGTCTCTGTCTCCCCCCGGGAGAGGACACCCTGTGCCGCTGTGTCCATCGTGGCGGAGCCCTCGGGGGCCCAGGTCCCCCCTGGGACCGCAGGAGATGTTGCTGCCCCGTCTCGAGCAGTGACATCTGCACCTCTCCCCGGGGAGAGGAGAGAGGGTGAGGGGGTCGCCCTGGAGCGGCCACCCTCTGTTGTCACTGTCCCCCCCCGGGAGGAGACACCCTGTGCCGCTGCACCCACCGCGGCGGAGCCCTTGGGGGCCCAGGTCCCCCCTGGGACCGCAGGAGATGTCGCTGCCCCATCTCGGGCGGTGACGTCTGCACTTCTCCCCAGGAAAAAGAAGGAGAAGAAAAGAGTCACCCTGAAGAAGTCACCCTCTGTTGTCGCTGTCTCCCCCCAGGAGAACCCTACCCCCAATGTAAACACCGTACAGGGTGCAGGGAAGTGGTGGGAGGCTCCCGCTGAGGTGGTAGTGGTCCCCTTTTTTGGGGAATCAATCCCCAGGAAGAGGAAATCAAAAACTAAGAACAAGAGGGTGATTGAGGAGGGCGAGGAGGGTGAACCGTATTACGTTCACCCTCAGAAGTCTTCGAAGCGGAATGCAAAATCAATTCCACACAGGGTGGCCCTGTCCGGCCCACAGGTTAGGATTAGCCAGTGTGAGCCAGACCCCATAAATATGCAGTCCCCTCCCTCGAAGATCTGGAGGGAATGCAGGAGGAGGTACCCGGCGTCCCTGGGGTGGAAGATCAAAGTGCTCAACAACATGATGCTTTGCCCCTAGAAATGGATGTTGGGGAGCCTTCCAACACCCCTCCCAGTTGGAGAACATCCCCCTGGGACTTGTGTTTAGGTGAATCTGCCGCGCCGGACGCAGTTGTCTTCGGGGACTCGGAGGTCGGCCAGGATCCCCCTCCGGCTGTGCCGCCTTCGGGTGGCACACCTGAGGCTGAGCCCCAGTTTGTGTCACCGGAAGAAGGGGATGGGCTAGGGCTGACCCCCGTGGTTGGGGGTTTGGAGGATGGAGCGGGGGAGGCGGGTGTGGGTGAGGGTGTTTAAGCGAGCACTTCATTTTACATCTGGGAGATGCCAGATGTGAGCTCTCCTGGTGAGGAGTTTTGGTCGGGCACTTTGTTGGAGGCGACTGCTGGGCTGGACCCTCCCTATGAGGTACTTGCTGAAAAGTGCCCTCCCGCGATTAATGCGAACGCCCATGGCATCCCGTTTGTTCGCATGGCGGTAGAGGAGACCAGGAGGGCACTGTGTGCCTCATTGGCCCCCGAGGACACTAGGGAGACTGCTACCTCTGCCATACCGCCACCAGCTACCCCTGAACATCCCACCCCGGGGTTGGATGTGGAGCATATAGTGGACCCCCTCGAGGAAACACCGAGGAGGGGACCCACTCTAAGGCTGAGTGGCCCAGGACCTAGATGATCTAGAGCGGGTGCAAGCATTCCAAGAGGTCTACACCGTGGCCTCTTCTGCTCGGATCAACTGGTCCAAGTGCTCCGGCATTTTGGTGGGTCCCTTACAGGTGGACTCTTTGCTCCCCCACGTTTCGTAATGTCTTGTGGGGGAGCGATACTCTCAAATATCTGGCAGTCTACCTGTCTGCTGTGGAGAACCCGGCCCCAGAAAACTTCAGTGATCTTGAGGAACGAGTCATTGCTCGTCTGGGTCTTGGGTGTATCTGTCAAGAATGCTTTCCCTCAGGGGAAGAACCCTGGTGATCAACAAGCTGGTGGCCAGTCAGCTATGGCACCGGCTGATAGCCATGGGTCCGACCCCTGAATTTATCAACAAGATCCAGAGGAGGTTGATGGATTTTCTCTGGATGGGGAAGCATTGGGTCTCTGCGAGAGTTGCGGGCCTTCCTTTGGAGGAGGGTGGACAGGGAGTGGTGTGTGTCCGCTCCCAGTTACACACTTTTCGCCTCCAATACCTGCAGAGATACCTATTCGCAGATCCGTCTCCGCAGTGGTGCCAGCTGGCAACCAGTTTCTTTCGCCAGCTGCACAATATGAGGTATGACCGGCAACTGTTTATCATCAGGCCCGAGGGTTTAGGTAGAGACCTCTCGGAGCTGCCAGCATACTACCGGGACTTACTTAAGGCTTGCAAACTGGTCTCCGCGACCAGGAAGGAACAGGCAGTGGGGGTTGATTTCCTCGCCGAGCCCCTGCTGTATAATCCGGCAGTGGGGGCTCGGATGTTGGATACACCCTCTATTTGCCGCCGGCTAATCCTGGCGCAGGTGACCAGGGTCAGGGATCTCCTGGATTATGAGCAGCGTTACTGGGTAAGGGCAGAGGGGCTCGCGCCCCGTATGGGTCTGTGTACTGCCCGTGTCCCTCATTGTTTGATCCGGGAGATTAAAGATGCCATCCACCCCGACTCACACACCTTCATTGAGGGGGTATTGCAGACCGGAGAGCCTTGTCAACCTATCAACTTCAGCTCTCCGGATCTTTGCGTTGAACCAAAGCCACGGCAACCCCCTCGGGCTCCTCTCTCCCCCAACCTTAGCAGGTTGGGGGATATGTCCCCGGCATGTTCCTGCGGCATGCCGAGAAAAGTCCTGTATTCTCTAGTGCTCCATAAAGTGCATTACCTCACCCTTGTCACCCGCCCCGATACTATCTGGAGGCGGGTATTTCCTGCGAACGAGGGCGAGAGACCCCAGTGGAAGGAACTCTATTCAGGTTTGGTTCCCCGTCCCGCTGGGGATTTGAGTTGGAGGGTCCTCCACGGTGCACTGAGCACAGGAGAGTATTTGGCACATTTCACGGACTCACGGACTCACGCCGCCTGTTCCTTCTGTAGCGAGCGGGAGTCCGTGTATCACATTTATTTGAACTGCGCCAGACTGCAGCCCCTCTTATCCACCTTGAGGAGCCTTCTCCTGCAGTTCTGGCTGCATTTTTCCCCACATCTTTTTATTTTTGGGTGCCCAGTGTCCCGAGACAATAAGCCTAGGGATCTCCTAGTCAACCTGCTCCTGGCATTGGCTAAGGTAGCCATTTGTAGAACCAGGAAGCAGTGTTTGGAGGGGGGGGTCCCAATGAACATCGTGGTCATGTTCCGGGCGCTGATGCACTCCCGTATTCGGGCAGAGTATTCGTACGCCGAGTCCACTGGGACGGTTTCAGAGTTTGCCTCCCAGTGGGCGTTAGGCAGGGTGCTCTGCTCGGTATCCCCCTTCATGGGTTCTTTTGAATTAACCCTTCTGTTTTAAGTGCACTTTTTACAGTGCACTTGTTGGTTTCATTTATATATTTGTTTGACTGTTTTTTCTTTGTTCTACTTGGCAACAAGTAGAATTGCTATTCAACTGAATTGGCCGACTTCGCGGGCCAATCAGTTTTAAACCAGATCAAAATAGACCCACTTCTCTCTCTACTCCTCCCCTCTCTGTCATTGGTGCACCTTCCTTTATAATCCCTGTCTGTCCACCTCTTCCTCGATCTGCATAGTTCCTGTTTTCCTGTGTGTACCTGACCTATGCTGTGCTCCTGTGTTACTTTGGATATCCCTGGCTTTGACCCCTGCTTACCCCTGACTACTCTGCTCTCTGGTTTCCCTCTGAACCCTTCTACGCACACGACTCCGCTGACCTCTGGCTTCCTAGGACCTGGCTTGCCCTCTGACGACTCTACCCTCTGGATCCCTGAACATTGGCAAACGGACACGACAACTCTCACGGACAAACCCCAAGCTTTGCAAGAATACACTAAGAACTCATCCAACAGGCCCAGCAATGCTATACCACACTCCGGGCTTGCTCCCACTGCTGTGGGTGTGTGGTATCATACTGCACCGACACACTTTATTCGAGCAAATACCCAGTATGTACCTGGCAGATACCTGGAATGCGCCGCTCCTCACCTCTGACAAGCCCCGTTGCGTTTGCCTTCCCAGCCTGGGTTCATGCCTGGCTGACGGGCGGCTGATCTGTTAAATGATAATGATTAGGATTTAATAGGCTGCAATGCTTCGCGTGTCTACCAAATGGCATAAATTCATGAATTGTAATGCAGTATATATATATATATACTGTGCAGTATTGCAGCCAGCGGGAATAAAATGCTTCAATCCCTGCCTGGAAAATACCTCAATGCACTCGGGCAGAAAACAGTCACAAACCTCAATACACCCGGGTATACCCGAATTCGTGGGACTAGTCGAGCTCGAATAAAGTGTGTCGCCAGTGTACAGTTCCCACCTCAGTACTGGGGTCTAGCTTGGTCTGTGGGCATACAGGCGTGACACCCCAGATGTGTTAATCCAATGGGCCATTACAGCCTGCTGCTGACCATCTTGTAGATTTTTCGGCGTATTGGCCACACTTTATTCCCATGATGCGGTAGAGAACAGGCAGCTAAATCTGTATTTCACAAATTGATTGTGTAACATTTGGTTTGGTGCTACTATTTTATTTGTGTGTGTGTGTTTATGTATATGTATCCCTGTTTCCCCCTAAACAAGAAGGCTACCGGTGCTGCAGTTACCTGTTGGCTCACAGGGGCCTAAGTCTCTGCCACAGGGAGCCTGGTGTGATACAATTACGTCTCGGTGCAGCGCCTCCACCTGAGAGGGATCCCAACGGGCCCCTCACAGGATCCAATAATAGTAATCACACACTTTGTATAAAACCATACCTTTACTGGCAACATATACTGTAACTCTTAACGGTTATGATGGTCACTAATAGGTACAGCTACACAGTAAACCTGGCAAGGCCGTAAACCCCACCACCGTGCATCCCAGACCGTGTCCCAAGAGTCCCACACCCAACCCCAATGTGTGAGACAGCACTGCCCACTAGATGAGGTGAAACAATGGTTGGTGAACTTGGTGTTAAGGTACCTGCCGGGTGCTCCAGCACCCAGGAGGGCCGACTGACAGACAGCGACGAATCCGCCTCCGCGTGGGTAGTATCCAGCTGGAGGGTCCCACATACAGATAGTCTCTATCAATTGCAGGGTGATCTGGTCCCAGATCACAATCCTCAGGGTTGCGCTGCATTGCAGTTGTGTCTCTGAACTTATCAAACAGCTAATGGGGCAGTGTCCCTTCCTAAGGGCCTGTCCCTATAGCAGCCACACACTGAGATGAGTTGGGGCCTAACTAGGGCCTATAGGGGGTCTCTGGCCTAGTGCAGGTGCCACAGACGTCCTGCACATACAACTTACCCTATCTCCCAGCTCCGACTAACGACCAAATATATCAAAAGCAGTCCTCCGTGAATGCTGCAGCCCTATTGGCTGTTCTATACCCTGTGACTCCATGCCCCTATGCATGCTGGGGGCTGTAGTCCCCGCAGAGCCTATTCGTTGTACTGGCCACCGCTTGTGCTACCTTCTGCGCATGCGCCAAGCTTCTGGTATGGCCACAGCAACTGGGACATCACTGCGCATGTGCGAAATGTCCTCACGCACAAGCGCACTCACCAATATGGCGGTGCCCTGCAAAAAGAGCCGCTGGAGCCTTCAGCCATCCCATCGCCACCACCACAGCCCCTGCTCCCACCGGCAGATACCACGCCACCGCACACCCGGAGACAAGGGGAAGAGATATGGCGGGGGTGGGGGAAGAAGCAGGAAGCCCAGAGGGGGACCCTGGCTACATATATATATATGATCCCTTGAAGAAGTCACTCACATGATGAAACGCGTCGGACGTCGTGACGCATGACGCACTGACGTCATCGGCGGATCAGGAACTCGTGTGGAGGAATCTGTAGCAACTGTGTGAGAGTTGGAGTTGAATGCTGCCGGTTTTTACTGAGATGAGAGGGCAATTGTGCAGCACTAATGGTTTGTGCTGCTATACAGGAGGCACAGAGAGGAGGCATTGTTCCTACTGTAGTCACATCTGGACTGGATATCACAGCTTCATGTGAGTGCTGATTGCCTCCAGGGTGCCTCCATCAACAATGCTATGGAGAGAACTCCCCTTCCTCTCAATTGGATAAGTATCAGCTCCTATACCCACTCCAAGACACACCATTTGCAAAATACTCTGGCTGCAGTTTTCCTCTCTGAACCTGAAGGCTAACAGATTGTCTCCCATGATTGTTTTTTACACATTGAAGTGAGTGCATGTCCTGGCGGCCTCTCGTTGTTTTTTATTAAATTTGAATTGTATACAGTATTATGCTATGGAGCTGGCGCTTCTTCTTCTCATATATATATATATATATATATATATATATAAACACACACACACACACACACACACACACACACACACATATATATATACACACACAAACACACACACACACACATATATATATATACACACATATATACACAAACACACATATATATATATATATATATATATATTGTGGCAGGACGGCCTCGTGGCGGGGTCAGTAAGATGCTAGACACGATGGGAAACTTTAAACACTAGTGGTTTATTAGCCACAACCAAAATAAGTACGGGTGCACTGTCCCTTTAAGAAATTACTTTCTTGAAAATTAAATCCTAGTCCCGTTAGGGACACTAACTCACTTCTTGAGCCCTTACTAACAGGACAGCCAGCTAATCTGGTCATGCCCAAAACATGCTACACAAAGGTTAACCGATACGTATAAGAATAAAGTCTTATCTTATAGCAGCTCCAGCAGCAAACAGGAACACGGTTCCGGGGAGCAGGCTGTGTCCAGCCTCGCAGCAATCTGTATCTTTATCCTGGGTTGGGGTCCCAGGTGGTCCCAGCAGCAAAGCTCCTCGCAGGACTGGGGACAAGAGCAGCAGCAGCTGCTACGGCTTCCAAGCCGGGAGAGTTCTCTCCACCTTCCTGTGGAAAAACAAGTTCCCTGTGTGTGTGTCACTTCCTGATTTTAAACCTGCAGTCTCTCAGGCCTCCTGCTTAATTAGGCTGCAGATGTGCTTCTTTCTGTCTGAGGAGATTAACACTCTGTGAACTGGCTGCAGCGTCTCTCCATTCACTATTCCAGCCTACTGAGTCAGTGACTCTGTCACATATCCCTCTCCCCAGCGAAACATTGTCCTGTGGAGCGGCCCGTGCACCATTCCCGTGCACCAGCATTTTTGGCGAAAATGTCTGACGTCGGCCCTTCCCTCCCCCTTTTTTTTTTTTTCTTGCCTTCCAATTCAGGCATTTTTTTGGGGGTAATTACCAGGCCATCTGGGCCTGAACACTCATCCTTCTCTACCTCTTTCTCTTGTGCCGTCCTGAGTCTAGGGTTGAAGCTCCGCCTTTGTTGTGTCCCCTTTTGCAAATGTCCCCAAGCCTCCTGCTGTCTATCAGCTATCTCTGCCTTCTTCCTCTTGGGCTCAGAGTCTCCCTTACCCTGTAGAAGAGCCAAGACCTCAGTTAGCTCATAGTATTCACTCACCAGTGCTTGTCCTGCTTCTCCCTCTGTTTTTTGACCTTCCTCAAAGGTTTTTTGTACTTCTTCGTCTGAATCAGAAGTCTTCCTGGCCCTTTTCTTAGAAGAACCCACACAGATTAAAGCTTCCCATGATACAGAGCTGTCAACCTTTTTCTTATCTTCCGGGCTCTTTTCCAGCTTTTGTTCCGCACCATTTTCTTTAGCTTCCTCTTGATTTTCAACAGAACCAGCACTACCAGTAGAGGACATGGTAGCACTCTTTGCTTTTTCAACCTCATCTTCTTTGTCACTTTCATAAGGCAGCTTTGCATGCTTTTTAGGGGTGACCATTTTTTTAAAAGAGGCCCATGATGTAATGCCTTCCTTCTTTCTTTCTCCATCAGAAGTGGCCCCTTCACCTTCTGTTTCAACAGTCTGTGCTGTGTCTCCTATTACATTTTCTGTAGGAGACGTCTCTATAGACTCATCAGGAGAAGAGGGCGAACTGTCTCCTCCATCTACCTCTGCAGGATCACGAGACTCCAATGAGACAGGTACTTGTTCTGTCACATACTCTGCCTTTGTCTCGTCTTCCTTCTTTCCTTTATACATATATACATATATATATATATATATATATACATATATATATATAGGCATACCCCGGTTTAAGGACACTCACTTTAAGTACACTCGCGAGTAAGTACATATCGCTCAATAGGAAAACGGCAGCTCAAGCTTGCGCCTGTCAGCATGTCCTGAACAGCAATACCGGCTCCCTACCGAAGCTGTGCACAACCGGGGAGACTATAGAGCCTTTTACACATGTGTTATTTACATCAGTTATGCACGTATATGACGATTGCCGTACAGTTC
This sequence comes from Ascaphus truei, assembly GCF_040206685.1. Taxonomy (NCBI): domain Eukaryota; kingdom Metazoa; phylum Chordata; class Amphibia; order Anura; family Ascaphidae; genus Ascaphus; species Ascaphus truei. The sequence continues at coordinate 258,877,700 of NC_134483.1, forward strand.
ATGCATCGATAAGTAGGGAAAAGGTAGTGCTTCACTTTAAGTACATTTTCGCTTTACATACATGCTCCGGTCCCATTGCGTACGTTAATGCGGGGTATGCCTGTACATATATATATACATATATATACATATATATATACATATATATACATATACAGCCAAGCTTGTATAGATAACTACTCCCAGCTCCTAAAATAGCGATACAGAGACTCTGAGAAATGATCTGAGAGACCCAAAAATGAAAAGTATATAACATATATGAAGTCCAAAAGATGGTTCTAAATCCACAGCAAATCAGGTTATAAGTTTTTGGGCAAATAACATCACCTATTGTGTACAATGAAGGACTGAACTGACAGGGAAAGATGGACCCAATAAAAGAGTAGCTAGAGAAACTAGAGCCAGCCTTGAAACGAACCCTTGGTAACTCATTAGCATAAATATCTTGGTCCTAGCTTCTGCATCCCTTAATGTCCAAAGATATTTAGGTAAATACCTGTGTCCTTATGATAAAGCCTTGTAGGATCCCGCGTACTGAAGCTGTGGTGATACCGAAGCCTCAGACCGTCCGGGAAAAACTTCAGGCTGCTCACATGGAGGTGCCCGTCTCCTCTCAGCGTTCTCCCATGAGGTGTAGTGAATTGCCGGAACCTGCACTGCGGAAATGCGTCACTCCAATCGTGGGGCAGTAGAGTTGAAAAAATTGGTGGAACAGCAGGAACCCAGAAAAAGCACCGATCAACTCACCAGAGGTAGCAAAAAATAAAAAAGGTTTATTGAATTACATTGTTAAAAACAAAAACGAAACTAACATAAAAAACAAAATCTCCTACATGTTTCAGGCTCTCCAGCCCTTTCTCAAGGAGTAGGGCTGGAGAGCCTGAAACATGTAGGAGATTTTGTTTTTTATGTTAGTTTGTTTTTTGTTTTTAACAATGTAATTCAATAAACCTTTTCTATTTTTTGCTACCTCTGGTGAGTTGATAGGTGCTTTTTCTGGGTTGCTGCTGTTCCACCAATTTTTTCAACTCTAGTTTAAGGCAAGCTTTAGAATAGTCGTGGTCTCGTCTATATTAGTCGAGGCTGGGATTGCAAACTGAAAACCATTCCAGGACGTTTGGTACTAACTCCCGGTCTAGGGATTTCGGTATCTCCAGAAGAAAGATAGCGGTGGCATGTGAAACTTCATGCTGATTTGATTTCCAGGACAAGTCCTGGTCAACCTAAAGACTTTGTTTTCTGTTCTATTTTCCCTAGGAAGTCTAGTTTTGTAGCCCAGATCCCCAGTAAGTGTTTTTCTTCTGTATTTTGTAACCCACTGTGTGTACGTCTTTTTCTATGGCATAAATTACAATTTCTTTTACTATCTTGTTTTGCTCAATGAATGATCCCGGTAAAAAGGTGTAAATACAGTTGGGTCCAGAAATAATTGGATATTGACACAATTTTCAAAATTGTGGCTCTGTACGCCACCACAATGGATTTGAAATGAAACAACCGAGATGCAATAGAAGTGCAGACTTTCAGCTTTAATTCAAGGGGTTGAACAAAAGTATCGTATGAAACGTTTAGGAATTGCAACCATTTTCATACACAGTCCCCTTATTTCAAGGGCTCTAATGTAATTGGACAAATTAACACAATCATAAATACATTTTTCATTTTTAATACTTTGTCGAGAATTCTTTGCAGGCATTGGGGCCGATTCAATAAGCTCCATTAAGTGGCTTTAAGAGCACAAAGTACCCTTTAAGACCTATAAGGCTGCAGCGAGATTCACTAAGCAGTGATAACTGCGCTTTATTGCTCTTATAAGGGCTTTTTTTTTGCCCGCGGCGCAAAATGCACACGATCAGGCCATTGCGCTGATTTTTGCCAGTACTAGAGATTCACTAAGCTGTGCTAACTGATTCGGTTTTAAAAAACGCGCCAAACAAACGCGCCAGCTAAAGGCAGGCGCAAAAGAAGCTGGACATAGAAAAAAAATTGTTATTTACCTTTTTGCTGGCACACCATCCATACAGCAGGCCCGCGGGGGTGTCCGGGGGTCCACACGGGGTGTCCGGGGGTTTCCACGGGCGTCCGGGGGTCCCCGCGACCGTCCGCGGGCCTGCGGTACCAATGGTGTGCCCCCAAAAATTAAACAAGACTCTAAAAAAATACCCCCATCCCCTAACACATACACTACATTAATGGGCAAAATTACTATTATCCACATATGGATAATAATGCATTTGCCCATTAAATATACATTAATCACAATAAAAACATTAAATACATTTTGTACTCACCCTTGTCCGGCACCCACGATGAAAGCCACCCGCATCTTCCTACCCGTCCATATACTGGGGTGCTGAAAAATATACACAATAAGAAAAAGAGCCAAACTAATGTCCCCTAACCCCTTAATGACCTTAGCGGTTATTAACCGCTACAGTCATTAAGGGGTTAAGCCACCCTGACCCGATACCCACCCTTCGCCCATTTATTTGTGCAGTGGCTTCATCATGTATATATATATATATATATATATATATATATATATATATATATATATATATATATATATTATCATGTAGAGGTATCAGCTTCAATAAACAAAAAATATATAGACGATATCGTTCTGTGGCTAACAAAATGCTTTTATTTGTGCGAGCTTTCCAGATACACTGATCTCTTCTTGCGGTGATGTTACAATGAATGAAGCAAGCAAAGGGTATACTTAAAAACAATGTCTCTTGGAATGTTATCTGTGCTTGTCTCTCCCCCCCCCCCCTCCCTGTGTGGATGAGATTTATGGCTGGAGGTGTAAAATGGTTCCTGAAAGTTAGTGATGTAAGAGTGTGTGTGTGTATCTGTGTGAATATAAATGAATGGAGAGCCCACAGTGTATACAGTGCTTCACAAAAGGTGTGTGTTGAGTGGGAGTTAATATAAATGGTGTGGGTAGGTGTGGACATGTGAGAGATAGATTATATATATACTGTATATGCATTATTAACCAATATACAAATAAATACTGTACATGGCCAAATACAAATCTCTCCAAATATCAACAGCACCAAGCAAAATCAATATCTAAGAAATCCAAATACAAACACTCAATTTGACAATGTGTACATGATACAATTAATCTGTGCATCATGTATACTATCAAATCAAATATTCATTGCTCCTGAGGAAGTTGTCTAGTACGACGAAACGCGTAGAGCCACTTTCATTGCTGCAGCTGCTCTTTCTACTGAAGGCTTCAGAGTTGCTTAGTTCCCCCACCGTTTGCCTCCAAGACCGGATGCCGTCACCCCAACAGCGGATGTGACGTCAGACGCCATCTCCCACCCGGTCTGTTGTGAGTCTAAGGAGGAGATCCCCGGTGAGCTGCTCCACACTGAACCAGCACTCCATTTGCCTCAAGTAAAGCCTTATGTGAACTATGATTATGTACACAATGTGAGTACAATTCCTAAAATTTGTTGTTTGTTTATATAAATTTTATGCACGATCGACACTATGGTCTGCCTTTCTTTTGCATGTCTCTGATCCACTCACATCTACTGACGTCTGAGCTGAGGTGCTGATTTCTTATGCTGTAAACCTGGGCTGTTGTTCCTGAAGATCCTGACACCTTTCTACCTGCTGTGTAGATCAATGCTTTTTACCTTTTGACCTGCTGTAAGTAGGCATTGCTATAGAGCCAAGACATACATGTTTTATCCAGATTGAAAAGAACTTATTACACTATTGTATGCATTTATTTTTTATTTTTCATGGTGTATCCCTGCTATCTTCGCTCCCTTCCCATCCCGGACAAGCCATCATGTATACTATGTCAACCAATGCTCCAAATCAAATACACTAAGCCAAACAAGATACAAATACAATCATTAAAGAAAAACAAAGCATCAACACAATTAAATTACCATCAATTAATCCAATTACCAATCAATTACAATCCAAATCAATTACACACTTCAAATCCTACAAACAAACCATTGTGAAAAATAATCTATGTCAAAGTAAACATCACACTAAATCTATCTTCCAATAATAAGCCAATAAAATAATCTATAGCAAACAGCCTTTAACTAAACATTTGAAAAAATGAAATGTACATTAGAAACACATTTTTACACAAAGCAGCAAATTGCAATTCCAAAAAACATACAAACAAGGCAAGCCAACAAGTTTTTATTATACCTGTATGTATGTCCATCTATAGTTTACAGACATAAATACAGGTGCAATAAAAGAGCATCAAAAACTATTGAATCACATTAAAAATCAACATACAATACAACCACTGATTTGTCCTGTACGTATGTATATCCATAGTGATATACATAAATTCAGGGCAAATAAATGGACTTAAAAAAAAATGGACGTCAGGAAAAAAATTCCAAAAAACCTGTAAATAAAATACATTTATTTTGTTGACTTACCATTAGATGAACCACTCACAGAAATCAAGGGATACCGGAAGCACTGGAACAGGTAATCCAACAACAGGAACACGGTAACCATAAAATAATAAACCCTTACAATCCACAAGTGTCTATATCTCCTTTCTTCTATTTGTAATCCATAGTGGGGGTCTTCTCCGTCTTCTTCTGTCTTCTTCCGGGGTCTTCTTATCTTCATCCGCCACGCACTGGTCTTCTTTCTTCCATAGGAGGTCTTTCCTCCTCGGCGTCTAGCTTCAAAATGAGACGACATAGGCTTTTATAGGCCTATGACGTCACATTTTCATCATATGGTTCTCACGGTCCTGATTGGGCTTTGAAAACCATGTGCTTTGGCCGACAAAAAAAAAATGATGACGTCATTTAAAGGCAATGAAAGAACAGCCAATCAGAATGGCTATGCTTCAATTGCCTTTAAGATGACGTCATGAAAAGAAAGATGGCCGGACTTTCATGGTACAGTAGCCAATCAGAGTGTGGGGAATACATCCCAACTCTTATTGGCTCAAGTACCATGTGACAGGCTTTCAATAACGTCACATCCGTTCTCCCCAAAGCCTCTGTCACATGGTCTACTTGAGCCAATCAGAGTTGGGATGGAGTTCCCACGCTCTGATTGGAAGGCTTCAATTGCCTTTAAGATGACGTCATGAAAAGAAAGACGGCCGGCCTCACATGGTACGGTAGCCAATCAGAGCGTGGGAACTCCATCCCAACTCTGCAGCACATGCGTTTTATATATCAGAAAGTAAACAGGAGCTGCAGAGAAAGCTGATACACTGACAGGACACAGGGGTTTAACATTATGGATGTGATTTTTGTTTTATTCAATTTATATGCTGCACCTGTAGATTTTGGGGTTTCTGGGGGTATTTATATGTGTTCTTAGTTCACTCTGTTAATCATCACCTTGACAAAGGTCCCGTTTGAAGACCGAAACGTTGGATATGATGTTTTGTTGAATAAATACAGGATTTTTGATATTCATTTGGAGTGCTGCCTCTGATATTCGTCCACGTGCGGTATCGTATTGCCAATTTATTTGTACAGGATTTGCACTTATTTCTTCTATTCAGACGGAGTGCCTTTGGTTCTTTATTACCTGCTGTATCTACTTATGAACTAAGTGCACCCTCACTGTGTATCTCGTGACCCTGCTGACATCCAGGGCAGGAGCTTATACCTATATTTTTTTGTGACTATTGAAGTTATTTACTGGTGATTCATGGAGGATTTTGATGATATGACTGGCATATTCGCAGGTATCTCAGAGACTGTGAGTTTTAGCGATACAGAAATTGCACAAATTAGATACACTGACGATATTACAGCTGTTTTTGGGCCTGACAAACCTTCTGATGTGTTCAATGATCTGGTCAAATTGAAGAAAAAAGAAGTTGACTTTTATTTACACGGAGTGACTATTTCACATTACCACAAGGAGGGTCTCATCCCTAAAGGCTTCCGAGTGAGTAATCAACCAACAATTGGCCGCGGGGATCCCACTTTTTGTAAAAAAATGGATCGGCATCCTTAATAAATGTTCTTTTGACTTAATGATCTTAGTTATCGAACAGTCAAGTAAGGAATTGATCAAAATCAGAAACAACATTGACACAATCACGCAACAACATGGTGATACTTTAGATGCAGATACATCAACTGATTGGCAAGATAAGATCCAAAATACTATTGATGCTTATCGAGAAAATTTGATTAAATATAAGCGAGAAAAACTAAAAATAGTCAAAACGGATTATACAGATAGACGCGTATACAGATGGTTGTTAGGTATTAATGAACCCAATCAAACAAAGAGCAAACAAAGAAGGTTTTTTTCTAAACATAAGAAAACATCAGCCACTAGTGCCACATGTAATACAAGTGACACTGATTTTTCCGATAGTCAGGATACGGGTGCTGTTGGGTCTTCCTCTTTTTTAGGACAAGGAAAACCCCCTCCACTTCCCAAACCAGGCGTTTCAGGTCAAAAACAAGGAGGGGTGGACACAAGCACAAGGTATCCCTTAAGGCAGACAACATCCAGGGGCACAAACAAACAAAAGATCTAGGATGTGTAGTTTTTAATATGTCCCAATATATACTTCAACCTGCCGACCTCAGTCTTCTTAATAAAGGACTATCATTCATTCCCACGTTTAAACAAGATCCGTTTGACTGGGAAATTGATTTATACCGACTTAATCGACAATTGAAATTGAAAGATTTCTTTAATAGAACTTCAACCATTATGCCCAATACTGTTTCTACTGACCAGGTTAGTAAATTTAAACCTCGCAGTACTTTTGATCCACAGTCACATAATCATAGTATACATACTTTTATACATATGGTAGAACTGGACACGAGGGATAAAATCAGAAATTATAAAACAAGTTATTCCAATCTTTCCAGGGATGAACATGCAGCAATTAAATCCCTAAGTACAAACACTGAGATTATTATCAGATCAGCGGATAAGGATGGGGGCGTGGCAGTGATGCCCTACACTTTTAATAGGCAAGAAATTGAGAAACAGCTTGGGGTTAGCACACACTACAAATTGTTACCCATGGATCCAGCAGCTTGTTACAAACAAGAAATTGATACCATCATTAATCTGGGCCTTACTATTTGATAGATCTCAGAAGAAACAAGTCAATTTCTTATACAATCTAATCCCATCATTCCAGTCATATACATCTTACCTAAGATTCATAAATCTACCACATCACTACCGGGCAGGCCAATTATTTCGGCCAGGGGGTCACTTACTCATCCCCTCTCCCAATATGTAGATTTTTTTCTGCAACCCTTGGTAGCCAAGATGAGCACGTACATTAAAGACACAACATATTTTATAAATCAATTAGGTACTATCAGTGACGTCTCAGAAGGGATAATTCTGACTACCATGGATGTTGCTAGTTTGTATTCTAATATTGATCATACTGAGGGTATTAACGCGAGTAGAGAACATCTTCTTGAATGTGATACTATTTTTGGACCTCCAATAGATTTTTTGCTATTACTCATGGATGTAATTTTACACAAAAATTACTTTAAATTCGAAAATAATTTTTATTTGCAACTCATGGGTACAGCGATGGGGTCCAACATGGCCCCATCATATACGAATCTATTTATGGACTCATATGAACAACTGCATTTTTTTGGTAATAAAGTATATAGTAAACACATCATCAGGCTTTTTCGCTACATTGATGACCTGTTTTTACTCTGGTCAGGATCAGAATTGGAGTTATTAGCATTTGTCGATATGCTTAACAGTATTCCATTTACTATACGCTTCACATTGAATTTCAGCACAATAGAGGTTTCTTTTCTTGACACCGTGGTCTACAAGGACAATGGTCATTTGGCGACAAGGATGTTTAAAAAAGTCACAGATAAGAACACTCTTTTGCTAGCATCCAGTCATCATCCAGCACCAATGATAAAAGGTTTACCTTTCTCAGAGTTCTTAAGGGTCATAAAAATAACAAGTGATCCTTCAAGATTAGAGGTAGCATTGGATGAAATGAAAGATTGTTTTTGGCACGAGGGTATAGCACTAAGGATGTGACCTCAGCTTTAGAAAAAGCAAAAAACGTACAAAGATCAACATTATTGATACCACAACAGAAACAGGCATGCAATAATCGCTTTAACATCAAAAGCACATACACGACAGCATCCAGCTTTATTAGAAACAGTATTTTACAACACACCCATATTTTATCCAAGGACAAACATATTGGACAATTTTTCAAAGAACCACCCTGTTTTTGTTACCGGAGAGGTCGTAACTTGGGAGATCTTCTTGTCCGTGCGGATTCAAGTTCAAAATATGCTAAAAATCTGTCCTGGTTAAATAAACCTATTGGTGTGTTTAAATGTCGTGGCTGTGTTAATTGCCAATGCATGGTGTTGGGAAAAACTTTTCCACATCCTCATCAAGGACATCGGATTAAGATCAAAGAATTTTTGAACTGTGACTCAAAATATGTGATATATTTTATTAGGTGTCTATGTGGCCTATATTACATTGGCAAGACGATACGTATGCTGAAGGAACGGCTGAGTCTTCATCGTTCAGCAATCAGGAAGGCTTTAGCAGATGCGGATAACAAGGAAGATTTAACACAGCAAACAGTGGCTCGTCACTTTAAGGAGATGAAACACAGCCTCGCGACCTTGAGGTGTATGCCAATTGCACAGGTCAAGGCACCATCCAGAGGAGGAGATCGCAAGAGATCCCTATTGCAACTTGAAGCAAGAACAATCTATAATTTGGACACATTAAGTCCTCGTGGGTTAAACGAGGAATTTAAATTGAGTTGCTTTTTATAAAAAAAATTTCCAGATAGTTCTCATCTATAATAGGTGACTTTTCGTCCCCAGGATTGGAGTCTATAGGACATCTTCTCATCTGCTATCCAGACTATGTCTGTGCATACAATTCGTTTGCTTACCACCAATACGTTTCTTACTGATTATCCATGATGATCTGATGGATATGTTTCTAGTATTGGCGGACGCACTCTTTATGCCATCTACCATTCATGTTTTGATTCCACACTACAGGTTTTCTGATTATCAGTTAATGACATAACATGTTCTATGTTTATTAATGATTCAGCATGTCCATTAAGTTCTACCAGATAGACCTGAAATATTTTTTATACGTCAAGTCGGTATTTTTGGAAATTAATTGTTATATACTGACTTTATTTATATGTATTGAGTGACAGCTGATGACTGCCATTGCGGTGTGTGGTCATGCTACAGCTGTTATTGTTCGATGCACTCTTAGTTCTATGTGTTTTAGGTTGATAACAAGATATCTATTTCCAATATGACAAATTATAGACAAACGTATGATTTATTTTGATGGTTAGTATAAGTTGCAGTAATGATTTGTTTTATTTCAGTTATTTATTATTAATCTTTTGGTCAGTTCACATCATTATATATGTTCATATTTAGTATGCTTTCTCACTTTGATATTGGGTGTTTTAATTTTAAGTGTTGCATATGGTCATCTATTTAGACTCATATAATGTTATTCATTAATTTGATATAGTTATTTATTTCATTAGTTGGTGTGTCCTGCTTGCTCCTTATAGCTAGAGACCATTATCATTTCATATATGTAGTCTTTAGATGTGTAGTGTTATTTGACTTGTTTCTTAGACTAGCAGCACTGCTGGCTGCTTTGTTTATGAGCATGAGAGCTTTTTTTGTGTGTCTTTGGTCCCTGCAGGGTATTTTCATTCATTCTATTTTTCCTATGCTTGCGCATGCGCAGTGCTCCCCTTTGCTGGTAGCTTTGCGTTTCACTGTTGACACGCATGACTAGGCTGTCAGCAATGGCCGACGGAGGTCATCAGTTTCTCCCTGCTACTCGTGGATGCACGTCACACATGTTATGTATAAACGGAGGCTTGTGTGAGGTATGGGCAGCATTGCTACATACACTGGCGACACACTTTATTCGAGCTCGGCTAGTCCCACGAATTCGGGTATACCCGGGTGTATTGAGGGCATGCATTGGGTTATTTTCCAGGCAGGGATTGAAGCATTTTATTCCCGCTGGCTGCAATACTGCACAGTATATATATATATATACTGCATTACAATTCATGAATTTATGCCATCTGGTAGACACGCGAAGCATTGCAGCCTATTAAATCCTAATCATTATCATTTAACAGATCAGCCGCCCGTCAGCCAGGCATGAACCCAGGCTGGGAAGGCAAACGCAACGGGGCTTGTCAGAGGTGAGGAGCGGCGCATTCCAGGTATCTGCCAGGTACATACTGGGTATTTGCTCGAATAAAGTGTGTCGGTGCAGTAAGTGGATTGCTCTTTTTATAGTTTTATAGTATATTTTTCACTTTCGCGATCTCACATGCACAGTGATTGTCTTTATGATGCGTCATGCGTTCCATCAATGAAATGCACTACCATAGTAATTGCTATTACCTCCACAGGTCTCTGTAATTAACCATTTACTGGTGTATGTGCAGCACATGCGTTTTATATATCAGGAAGTAAACATGAGCTGCAGAGAAGGCTGATACACTGACAGAACACAGGGGTTTAACATTATGGATGTGATTTTTGTTTTAATCAATTTATATGCTGCACCTGTAGATTTTGGGGTTTCTGGGGGTATTTATATGTGTTCTTAGTTCACTCTGTTAATCATCACCTTGACAAAGGTCCCGTTTGAGGACCGAAACGTTGGATATGATGTTTTGTTGAATAAATACAGGATTTTTTATATTCATTTGGAGTGCTGCCTCTGATATTCTTCCACGTGCGGTATCGTATTGCCTATATATATATATATATATATATATATATATATATATATATATATATATAGTTATACGTTACCGTTCCAAGGATTGGTAAACAAGAGACAGCACTCAGTGTTGAAAATCAAAGTGTATTAGTGAAAGCAAAAATACATCCAGAAACCCAACGTTTCGGTCCTACAGAATGGGACCTTCCTCAGGGGGATACAAAGGGAGAATGACACAGTTCACCACATATTTATACATCAAACACTGAAAGTCAATTAACCAATCACCATCACCCAATTAAATTAACACAAGAAACCTGCAGCTCTGATGTCATGTGTTGATTAAGCTTACATAAGATACCTCCATACTGCTAATCACCCAGCTGTGTATTCATCCATTGTCATGGTTATCAATGGGTGTGAGCTCTGATTGATATGGCAGGGGCAATAGGGAGAGGATATCTAAAGAATTAAGGCAGGTTGTGCCATACATAAGTGAAACATAATAAAACCAGGGACATATATATCAAACACTGAAAGTCAATTAACCAATCACCATCACTCAATTAAAATAACACAAGAAACCTGCAGCTCTGATGTCATGTGTTGATTAAGCTTACATAAGATACCTCCATACTGCTAATCACCCAGCTGTGTATTGCATCCATTGTCATGGTTACCAATGGGTCTGAGCTCTGATTGATATGTCAGGGGCAGCAGGGAGAGGGTTTTTAAAGAAGTAAAGCAGGTAGTGCCATACATAAGTGAAACATAATAAAACCAGGGACATATAGGTGTGGGGGAGTGGTGGGGATCATGATAGGAATGTACTGACATAACTAGAGGGCAGAGCCAGACTATGTCATATGAACCATAAGTGCATATGGGAATACCACAATACGTAGAACTTGCATGTAAACAAATGATGAATAAATATGCATAGACTTCTAACCAAAGGAGAGCAACAGAGGATATTATACCATGAAGCACATCAGTGAAATTAATGTGATTGTCCACACACGCACATGTCCATAGGTATCATCAGGATCTGACCTAAAGAAAACAACTTAGCTTAAAATCCTCATTAAGCCCTTTTGGGGTCATTGTACAGTACTTAAATCAAAGATAGCTTTAGCTTCCAGCTGTAATAGTAGTTTATTCCTGTCGCCACCCCTGGTAGGGGCACGAGCCTGTATAATGGGCATGCATCTTAGAGTTGCTAAACTGTGTCTGTGTTTCCTGAAGTGTCGTGCCACCGGTTGGTGTTTCAAATCATCGTCATCTTCAGCACCCAGAAGTGCCTTCCTGATTGCACATCGATGAATACTGATACGTTCCTTTAACATTCTCATCGTCTTTCCGACGTAGTAGAGCCCACATGGGCACTTGATGAAGTACACTACATATTTAGACTCACAGTTTAAATATTGTTTAATTTTTGTAGATTTGCCAGTCTGAGGGTGAGCAAAAGTACTTCCTGTTTGCATAAACTGGCAGTTGGTACAGCCATGGCATCTGTATGACCCCGGTTTTCTCGCCAGCCAGGTCTTTGCTGGCATGTATTTGTCAACAGGATCAGAATGTGTAAGCAGATCTCCCAGATTTCTGCCTCTTTTATAACAAAAAAGGGGTGGAGCATTAAAGTCTTTCCCAATCCTGCGATCATTAGCCAATATATGCCAATGTTGTTGTATAGACCTTTTGATATGTCCAGATGCAGTACTGTAAGTGCTGACCACCTTACAGCGATCAGAATCAGTGGTCCTCAATGTTGGTGACAGCAGCTCCTCCCTCTTTGGGATCCTGGCTTTGATGAGTGCCTTATTGACTTCTTTGGGATCATATCCCCTCTCTAGAAAGCGAGAGGCCATCTCCAGAAGTGCACACTCCACTAGTTTGGGGTCACTCACAATTCTCCGGACACGTAGTAGTTGTGAGAAAGGGAGACCTGCTTTTAATGGTGGTGGATGATGGCTGGTTGCATGTAATAATGTGTTCCTATCTGTGAGCTTCTGGAATAGACGTGTGCAGAGTTTTCCATTGTCCTTATAAACAATGGTATCAAGAAAAGGAACTTCAATGGTACTGTAGCTAGCTGTCAACCTAATTGTACATGGAATTTTGTTTAGATACTCAGTAAATGATAGAAGCTCTGTTTCCAGTCCTCGCCAGACCAGGAACACATCATCAATGTAGCGATAGTAGTTAGATATACGGTCCGCAAATGGGGCATCGGTAAGCAAATGGGTGTTCTCGTAGAATCAGTGGTCCTCATTGTTGTAGTTCTTATGAAGTATCACCTCCAGCAGCAATAACAATCCTTGGAACAAATTCCAATCCTTGGAACGGTAACGTATAACTACATTCTCTATATGGGACGTGCACCTGTGGCTTACCAGCACCTATTGGAGTGCCAACTGCCTTATCTGACTATTACTTTCTTATGAGTTGAGCACCCAGGACTATTATTTTTGCTCCTCTACAGCATATTGAGTAGAGCATTTTTGGATATTTTTTTCATTACATATCACACTCTTCCTATTGCTTTGGGGATTTACACATTGGATCATGGAGGAATTTGCTGATACTGCAGGACTCTTCTCTTCTATCTCTGACACGCTTACCTATAGCGAGGCAGAAATAGCATCCATCAGATATACTGAAAAATTTGATGAGGTACTCGGACCTGAAAAACCATCAGAAATTTATAATGATCTGGTGAAGTTAAAGAAGAGGGAAGTTGACTATTACCTGCATGGGGTGACACTCTCTCACTACCATCGAGAGGGGTTGTTACCCAGAGGGTTCAGGATTAAGAACCAACCAACCATAGGTAGAAACGATCCCGAATTCTGCAGAAAATGGATTGGGATACTCAATAAGTGCTCATTTGACCTTACCATACTGGTAATCGAACAGTCCAGTAAGGAACTGGGGAAAATTAAAAAAGAGATCGACACTATCTATTCCAAACATGGTGATACCCTCAGTGCTGATACTAACACTAACTGGACTGACAAACTGCAGACCACCATAGATGCGTACCGTGAGGGGCTGGTCAAATACAAGCGGGACAAGCTGAAACAGGTTAAGATGGACTACAAAGATTGACGTGTTTATAAGTGGCTTCTGGGGATTGGAGATAGCACACAGAGATCCTCCAGGGGCAGACGCCACTATACACATACCAGGAAGGCAGCAGTATCTGGTGCAGCATACAATACAAGTGATACAGACTTTTCTGATTCACAAGAAGGCACGTCTGCGGATCCTTTTTTAGGAATAGGTACGACAGGACAAAACCCCCCCCCCTTACCCGACTCCGATACAGGCGGCAGACCAGGAGAGGTGGGTGGAAACCACCGATACCCACTACGGGACTCCAGAAAGGAGAGAGGGGGGAGAGAGGAAGATGGAGAAGACGGTAGTCTACAACATCTCCGGTCATGCATTGACTACAACAGAAATTGATGTCCTCCAGAAAGGGTTATCGTATGTACCTACACACAAACAGGATCCGTTCCTATGGGAGGTTGATCTTTTCAAGCTCAATAGACAATTGCGTCTAAAAGATTTTTATAGCAAACCTACAGGGGATACATCAACAAGCACCCTCAGGGACCCAATTACTGGGGGCCGTTTCAAGACTAGGAGTTCATTCGATCCTGTGGTCGTGAACCATAACATCACCACATTTATGAGTTTTGTGGAGAGAGATACTAGACAACGTATCAGCCAATACAGAACTAGTTTCCGTAACATGACCAGGGAAGAACATGAAGCACTGAAGTCACTACGGGCGAATACAAATATCATCATACGCGCAGCAGACAAGGGTGGCGGAATTGTAGTCATGGCATACTCTGACTACAAAAAGGAAATCTCCAACCAGCTTGGAGACGATACTAACTACAAGCATCTGAAATCAGACCCAACAATGCCGTTCAAGAAGGAGATTGACTCTATCATACAGCTAGGACTCAATAATTCGTGGATTGCGGAGGAAACAGTCAAGTTCCTGATGCAAACATACCCAATTACACCGGTCATTTATATCCTCCCTAAAATACACAAATCTCTGACCAAGCCTCCGGGGAGACATATCATCTCGGCACGGGGGTCCTTGTGTCATCCATTATCACAGTTCTTGGATTTCTACCTTCAACCCATGGTGATACGGATGGCCTCATTTGTCAAAGATACAACTGACTTCATCCACAAATTGGAAGGCATTTCGCCGGTTACTGCAGATACCATACTGGTAACCATGGACGTGGGCAGTCTATATACTAACATCCCACACCAGGAGGGCATTGAAGCGATCCGTGACCACTTCAGTAAGTTTGCAGAGCACAAGGGGCCGCCTCCAGAATACTTGTTATTGCTGCTGGAGGTGATACTTCATAAGAACTACTTCAGGTTTGAGAAAACCTTTTATCTGCAACTAACAGGCACCGCTATGGGGTCAAACATGGCACCGGCGTATGCCAACCTGTTCATGGATACCTACGAGAACACCCATTTGCTTACCGATGCCCCATTTGCGGACCGTATATCTAACTACTATCGCTACATTGATGATGTGTTCCTGGTCTGGCGAGGACTGGAAACAGAGCTTCTATCATTTACTGAGTATCTAAACAAAATTCCATGTACAATTAGGTTCACAGTTAGCTACAGTACCATTGAAGTTCCTTTTCTTGATACCATTGTTTATAAGGACAATGGAAAACTCTGCACACGTCTATTCCAGAAGCCCACAGATAGGAACACATTATTACATGCAACCAGCCATCATCCACCACCATTAAAAGCAGGTCTCCCTTTCTCACAACTACTACGTGTCCGGAGAATTGTGAGTGACCCCAAACTAGTGGAGTGTGCACTTCTGGAGATGGCCTCTCGCTTTCTAGAGAGGGGATATGATCCCAAAGAAGTCAATAAGGCACTCATCAAAGCCAGGATCCCAAAGAGGGAGGAGCTGCTGTCACCAACAATGAGGACCACTGATTCTGATCGCTGTAAGGTGGTCAGCACTTACAGTACTGCATCTGGACATATCAAAAGGTCTATACAACAACATTGGCATATATTGGCTAATGATCGCAGGATTGGGAAAGACTTTAATGCTCCACCCCTTTTTTGTTATAAAAGAGGCAGAAATCTGGGAGATCTGCTTACACATTCTGATCCCGTTGACAAATACATGCCAGCAAAGACCTGGCTGGCGAGAAAACCGGGGTCATACAGATGCCATGGCTGTACCAACTGCCAGTTTATGCAAACAGGAAGTACTTTTGCTCACCCTCAGACTGGCAAATCTACAAAAATTAAACAATATTTAAACTGTGAGTCTAAATATGTAGTGTACTTCATCAAGTGCCCATGTGGGCTCTACTACGTCGGAAAGACGATGAGAATGTTAAAGGAACGTATCAGTATTCATCGATGTGCAATCAGGAAGGCACTTCTGGGTGCTGAAGATGACGATGATTTGAAACACCAACCGGTGGCACGACACTTCAGGAAACACAGACACAGTTTAGCAACTCTAAGATGCATGCCCATTATACAGGCTCGTGCCCCTACCAGGGGTGGCGACAGGAATAAACTACTATTACAGCTGGAAGCTAAAGCTATCTTTGATTTAAGTACTGTACAATGACCCCAAAAGGGCTTAATGAGGATTTTAAGCTAAGTTGTTTTCTTTAGGTCAGATCCTGATGATACCTATGGACATGTGCGTGTGTGGACAATCACATTAATTTCACTGATGTGCTTCATGGTATAATATCCTCTGTTGCTCTCCTTTGGTTAGAAGTCTATGCATATTTATTCATCATTTGTTTACATGCAAGTTCTACTTATTGTGGTATTCCCATATGCACTTATGGTTCATATGACATAGTCTGGCTCTGCCCTCTAGTTATGTCAGTACATTCCTATCATGATCCCCACCACTCCCCCACACCTATATGTCCCTGGTTTTATTATGTTTCACTTATGTATGGCACTACCTGCTTTACTTCTTTAAAAACCCTCTCCCTGCTGCCCCTGACATATCAATCAGAGCTCAGACCCATTGGTAACCATGACAATGGATGCAATACACAGCTGGGTGATTAGCAGTATGGAGGTATCTTATGTAAGCTTAATCAACACATGACATCAGAGCTGCAGGTTTCTTGTGTTATTTTAATTGAGTGATGGTGATTGGTTAATTGACTTTCAGTGTTTGATATATATGTCCCTGGTTTTATTATGTTTCACTTATGTATGGCACAACCTGCCTTAATTCTTTAGATATCCTCTCCCTATTGCCCCTGCCATATCAATCAGAGCTCACACCCATTGATAACCATGACAATGGATGAATACACAGCTGGGTGATTAGCAGTATGGAGGTATCTTATGTAAGCTTAATCAACACATGACATCAGAGCTGCAGGTTTCTTGTGTTAATTTAATTGGGTGATGGTGATTGGTTAATTGACTTTCAGTGTTTGATGTATAAATATGTGGTGAACTGTGTCATTCTCCCTTTGTATCCCCCTGAGGAAGGTCCCATTCTGTAGGACCGAAACGTTGGGTTTCTGGATGTATTTTTGCTTTCACTAATACACTTTGATTTTCAACACTGAGTGCTGTCTCTTGTTTACCAATCCTTGGAACGGTAACGTATAACTACATTCTCTATATGGGACGTGCACCTGTGGCTTACCTGCACCTATTGGAGTGCCAACTGCCTTATCTGACATATATATATATATATATATATATATATATATATACACACATATATAAAGCAGAAAATAGCCGTGTTAGTCCAGTTGCGATAGTGCAGAATAAATGAGTTCTTCAGTATTAGGTGATACCTTTTTTATTGGACTAACAATTTATGTCATAGGACAAGCTTTCAAGAGTTCTCCTCTCTTCTTCAGGTCAGGCAATACTGATATACAAAGGATTCAATGGCTAAAGCAGTGTAGAGAGAGGGGGAAAAAAAACAACAGATATTTACTGTAGATAAGGTAGGGTGTTAAGTGTTTGAAGGCAGGGGACAGTGTCAAAGAAAGGTGGGGAGGGAAAGGGATGCTGGGGGGGAGAGAAAGTGTGGATAAGAATTGAGGCAAGCAGGATAATTACAAACAATTTTGATAGGGTGTGAGAAAACCCATGTCCACATTAAGTTCTTTGATTTTGGTGTCAAAGAGTCTTATCATTCTGAGTTCAAATGTTTTCCGTTCTTGGGTGCTTTTAAACATTCCATTGAGGATTTTGATTTTTAAATCATTTATGGAATGATCTGGTTGTGAGAAGTGATGTCCCACAGGTGAGCAGTATCTTCCTTCTTCGTGATGGAGTATAGAGTGTCTGTGCATATTCATGAATACACTGTCTACATTGTGGATGACCGAGATCATGTAAATATATAGTATGGAGTCACAGTGGCTGAATCTGAGCAGACAATATATCCCTATACACTTCAGAATTCATCCGGCTGCTTCTGTCTTCTGTCACATCATTAATAAACACTAGTGACCCAGTGCCATTGGAAGCCATGCATGCCCATGCCATCACACTGCCACCACTGTGTTTTACAGATGATGTGGTATGCTTCGGATCATGAGCCGTTCCAAGCCTTCTCCATACTTTTTTATTCCCATCATTCTGGTACAGGCTGATCTTAGTTTCATCTGTCCAAAGAATGCTGTTCCAAAACTCGGCTGGCTTTTTTAGATATTGTTTGTCAAAGTCTAATCTGGCCTTTCTATTCTTGAGGTTTATGAATGGTTTACACCTTGTGGTGAACCCTCTGTATTTGCTCTCGTGAAGTCTTCTCTTTATGGTAAACTTGGATAATGATAAGCCTACCTCCTGGAGAGTGTTCTTCACTTGCCTGGATGTTGTAAAGGGGTTTTTCTTTACCATGGAAAGGATCCTACAATCATCCACCACTGTTGTCTTCCGTGGGCATCCATGCCTTTTTTTGTTGCTGAGCCCACAGTGCGTTCTTTTTTTCTCAGAATGTACCAAACTGTTGATTTGGACACTCCTAATGTTCCTGCCATCTCTCTGGGATTTTTTTTTTTTTGCAGCCTAAGGATGCCCTGTTTCACTTGCATTGAGAGCTCCTTTGACCGTATGTTGTGGGTTCACAGCAACAGCTTCCAAATGCGAATGCCACACCTAGAACCAACTCCAGACATTTTACCTGCTTAATTGATGATGAAATAACGAAGGAATAGCCCACACCTGTCCATGAAACAGCTTTTGAGTCAATTGTCCAATTACTTTTGGTCCCTTGAAAAAGAGGGGGCTACATATTAAAGATGTAATTCCTAAACCCTTCCTCCAATTTGTATGTGAATACCCTCAAATTAAAGCTGATAGACTGCACTTTAAGCCCATATTCATTATTTAACCGTAACTTGAATTTATTTTGGTTCACAGCCGAAATAACAATTTGTATCATTGTCCAATTATTTCCGGACCTAACTGTACCTGGTCTCCCATGACCATAACCAGGCTCTCTAATAAAGGTCAAGCCCGGTTTGGTTACCCATGACCGAGTATAAGGGTCCAAGAGAGTTAGCTCTTGGGTCCAGTATCATTGTAACTTTCCAATGTAACATGTAATAAAAGTATGTTATGTGTTTTTCCCTTTCCGGGCATGCCAGCGAGCAGGGATTGCTAGGGTACGAGTTTCAAGGGGGGTTCTGCAGAGCATCCATTAGCAGAATGTGCTTGTTAGGTTGGGGTCCGGAGTTGTCTTTTCCCCCATAAATGTACCCGGGAATCATGCCCGATTCTTGGATACATGTAAGCACATTGTCCCGGCAATATATCCCCTTGAAAACGCAAGCGCGACTCACTAGATTACCCTGCTTCAGCATAGTGGAAGGCAAAGTCCAGGCACACGGTCTTCAATATAGCAAATTTATTCAGCAAAAAAGAACCAACGTATCGACTGCCACGCAGCCTTTGTCGAGCTGACATACAATACAAAATTACACCATAATATACCCCCCACTCACCCAACTTGAGTCACTGCAAGTGAGGAATGACGCGAAAAACCGGAATCAGCCGTGACGTCACGGCTGCGACGGATGTCCGTGCATGCGCGACCTAACACACACTAGTGTAAGTCTGGCGCCAGCGTAAGGTAGTCTGATGCAATGCCAACGCGTCATGCTACCCTACTCTTGGCAACCACTCCCTTGCTACGGTGACAATGAGCACTCAAACCTATCAGGTTGCGTCAAAGCATGCTATTATGGGAGGAAGAAGCTACAACAGGAAAGTGCCAGTATCTCAGGGATCACGCCTGCAGCGGAGGTCCGCGCATGCGCACTCCAACCCACAATCATGTGAGAATCCTGCGCGTGCGCGAGGTCCTCAATAGCTACGGTAGTAAACTACGTAATCCCCATAGCTCTGACCTCCCCCTGAATAGAATACATGCCTCCCAAAGCAACAGACAAGCTACAAGCATAATAAAGAGGTGGAAGTAGCTCCTACAACAGGTGCCAGTGACCCAAATAAGTAATGTACCCAGAAACAAAAGGAAAAATGAAGAACCATATCTCAGCAACGAGGTATCATAAATAAAGGGTAAATGACCCATAAGACCAATCATACACAATATATATCTACTAAATGGTGTATAAACAGTGGCACAGTGAAACTAATATAACATGATATACTATAAAGGAACCCAAAAGACAAAAACAAATAACACTGACATACTAACAGTAAACACACACAGACAGAAGTGTCACCAAAGTCAAACTATAGTAAGGTAATCTCAAATATCAAATCCTCCATAATACTAATAAACAATCAGGAACGGTGATCTGTAGACGCAGGTTAATCATAAGAAAAAGCACATTCACTGCCTGTCAAGGAAACATTTAAGGTTCAGTTGTTCAATACTAGTCCTAAGATGGAATATCCAATAAGCCTTCCTCCAAAGGAGTGCAGTGTCCCTATCTAAAGCCCCCTTTAATTGGGGTACAACCTCAATACCCATAACTCTCAAGGCTGCTATGGGGTGCTTATGCTGTGCACAATGTTGCATTGAGATAGCCAGGGACGGAGGTGACAAACTTGTGCATGTTCCTTGGCAATTTCAGATTTAACGCTGACCCAGCTTTTCTAGCCAATTTGGCTTTGATTGGCTGCTGAGTTTTGTGAATGAAACTCAGAATACTATTAAGAATCTGTGTACCAATCATATTCGAGTTCTCTAGTAGTCAGAGCGCAGGCAGGCTTTTCAACGTTGCTCATGCGCAAATAGCAGAGCAACCGGCTTAGATGTCAATCCAGAAAAGCCTGCCAGTCATTAACTAAGCCCTGACTTTGCGCCCAAGTTCACAAAATGGAATGTAGCGGACACGGCTGGAATTTTATGCCGATTTGAGTTCCAGAGGGTTTGTGATAACACGCGGTCAAGAAAGTCCAAGTTATCAGAATTGAAGGGTGACATGTGGAACTTCATGCCGATTTGAGTTCCAGGGAATTACAGGCTAAAACTCTTATTTAGAGTTCCCTGCACCTAAAAAAGTTTAGTTTTGAACCCCAGATCCCCAGTAAGTGTGTATTTTTGTCTGTATTTTGTGTTCCATTGTGCATAAGCAAATTTGTGCTTATAAACTTCAATTTACAGCAGCGGCAGCTTTTATTTGAGTAAAAGCCGCCGGCTGCATGCGTCTGGGAAGCGGGTAGCCGCGGCGCGTGGCGGCGCACTGTGACGTCACAGTCACATGCGCGCCCGGCTTCCCCATCTTCCCCGGCTTCCCCAGGCTTCCCCGACACCCCTGGAGATCAAATTAAGGTAAGCGGGGGTGCGGGGAAGCAGAGGGGCAGAGCAGAAGCCGGGTTCGGGTTCCAGAAAGGGGGGTAAATTGCGCGCGAAGTGGAGGGGGGTGCGTGGGGGAAACGCGGCGGCGCGCGGTTATTACTGGCGGCAGCTGGGGTAGATCCCGGCATGCCGCCGGCATTTAGTTCAATAAAAGATGTCGCTACTGTATTTAGTTATCATTTATTGCTCAATGAATGATCCTGGTAAAAAGGTGTAAATAACCTGGTCTCCCGTGACACTGAGTTCAAGTGAAAGTGTGCGTGGGGAATAAGGCAGATAGAAATAAAACTACAATATTTTTCCTATTCAATCCCCTGTACCGATTCCGAAGTGTATTAAGATATCCTTTAATGTAATGTAACATGCTTTTTACATTCGGAACCGATGTCCATAACGCTGCCCGAGCTAAACCATAGGCGCCGGTAACCGGTAAGTCTGCTGGACATTGGAGTTCAAAGCAGCCAGAGGATGCCCAGAGGTGTGAATAGCATTTGGTCAGTGGGGAAAGGCGGAGTACCAGGTCTCGAGATCAATGGCAGTCCTCCGGAATGCCACTTGTTTTGCAAGACCTGGTGGAGCCTGCCTTGTGGGTGGCATTGAGATAGCCAGCGCATGTCTCTTGGCTATCTATATAAAGATAGAGATATATAGATAAAGATAGAGATATAGAGATAGAGATATAGAGATAGAGATAAAAAAAAACACTTTTACTCCAAACTGTAAAACTCAAAGGAAGCATGTTCTCCTGATCAGAACTTAGATATAGTATGTGACGGTAGGGGTAAATATGGCTGCTGTTAATAAAAGGTCAAGCCTGCCATTACTGTCACGGGAGACCAGATTTATTAACACCTTTTTATACCGGGATCATTGAATGAGCAAAGCGGTAAAATAAATTATAATTTATTTCAGGAAAAGACATACACACAATGTAACACAATTTACAGAGTTAACACACTTACTGGGAACGGGGCTAACGAATTAATCTATCTTTAGAATGAAATTCGCAAAAATGACCTCTTTAGGAGCCCTTCCCAATGATCGGTAGGTACTCACGAAAGTCCTGGAACTGATTTCGGCATGCAATGCCAACCGCGACCGCTACAGCCGCGGCTGCTTTTATTTGAACACTTCTTGGTTATTTTCCGGTGACTTTTTCAGAATGCAACGCGCTTGACCGCGTTCATGCCACATTCATGCCGTATTCATGCCGCCGTCACCCGCGCTTGATCTATTTAATGATAATGTTTCGGATTTAATTGGGTGCAATTCTTCGCGTATCCGCTAGGTGGCATATATTCATGAATTGTAATGAATTCTAATGTGTACACTACAGTACTGTACATGTGCTTCAGTAATGTGTCGACTTGCAGGTGTTTAAAAAATACCACAGTGGTCCATTGTGAATTGACCTTGGTACTGAAGAAGTTACAATACTGTATCAATTTAGGCGTTTCATATTAAAAACTCAATGCACAGTGTCTGGTGTTCTATTGTCCAGAGAGTTCCGAGATGAGAACACCGCCGCAATATGTGTTAAAAAAGCCCGACTTAATGTACGCTTATTTAATGTGGTCT